>NC_069499.1:1571209859-1571309859 GCF_027579735.1 Bombina bombina
GGCCACGATAAAGTGATTCAACAAAGATTGTAGCAAAAGATGATGATGATGGGCAGTGGAGCGTTTAGAAATATGTAAATAATTTTTGGTAGCATGGACATTTTAATGACCGCTATTCTGCCATCCATGACAATCCTAAATTGGAGATCCAAGCTGAAAGGGAAGATTAAAGGAGTATAATTTAAGTGATATACTTCTGTTTGATAGCAAGATATCTAAATATTTTATTTTGGTAGAAGTAATATTGAATCTCATTATATTGTTAACTGCTTATAGTATCTGGAGGGGCGGTATTTATGTTAAGGACGTCTGATTTTTTATAATTAATAGAAAAATTCGACCATAGGCTATACACTATACTGTAAACGTGGGCATAAGAGATTGAACCAATAAGACAGGGGAAGATAATGTTAATAAAATGTTGTCAGTGAATAAATATATCTTGTCTTACTCATTTTAAATCCTTGAATGAATTGTTTCTAATGAAACACGCTAATATTTGTATTGTTAAAACAAAGAAGAGTGGACAGTGGGCATCCCTGCCTAGTGCCATTTAAAATTGGGAGGTTAGATGGAATGGTGCCATTGACTCTTACTCTGGCAGAAGGGTTTGAGTATAGAGCAAAGACCCTATGAATAAATGAGGGTGAAAAAAATAAATGTGACAGGGCAGGAAGTTTGGTTCCAATAACAACAAATGACCTCCTAGAGTGCAAATAATAGAGAGTGATATCTCTGAAACAGAAAACGAAGAATCTGATATTAATACCAGTGAAAATGAAGAAGATGCTCCATCCACCTCCAATATGGAAACAAGACAAGAAATAAAGAAAAGAAAGAATTTTTAAGAGGAAGATGCCTCTTCAAATGGAAACCCACCAGGAGAGGAGGCCGGGGCAAAACCAAAAACCAAACAGGTCAAAACCAAAGAAACAAACGGGCGATGCAAATGCTGGAAACCATACAAATGGTTAGAGAGCCCCTTTTCCCAGATAAGCCTGACTCATTAAAAATTATTAACTTATCTGATAAAATACTCTCGAATGACCATACAAGTGTGCTATCCAAGGGTATGTCCTGTTGCCCCAATAATCAGTTAGATAAATTTGAAGTTATAAAGGACATACAACTCTATTTAAGAAAATTAGTCCTTTAAAAACAGTTTATGAAGGAAAAAAAGATACTGATTATAAACCTGAAAAGGATAACACTATCTGGTCTGAGGATATATCTACATTACTCAATATGGAAGACCTATTAGGAACAAATGAACCAACAAATACCCCCAAAAGATTGGCGGAACAAATTAAAAATAAGTCCAGTTATGTACTGAAGATGAACCAATACAGGAATATACAAGTGTTTAATGATATGGTATGTGAAGAAATTACCAACTTGACACCTTAACCAAAAGTACAAAAGCTGACCCCAGGTGAAAAAGAAGCATTAAATCAAATCCAGAAATGGCCTACTCATCTCTATTTAAGAGAAGTAAACAAACAACTGAGGAATGACAAATATTATAAACGACTAGTATTTAATCTAACAGAAAATTATGAAAATATCCTTAATGATTCATATAAAGATTAAATGATCAATTCTAAAGAAAAGAAACTCCTTACAGTCCACAATCCTAAAACATCATTATAGCGCTCTAAAAACTATACATCTGGTGTCGATGCTTTAATTATTATAGTTCATTAGTATTTATGGCATAACGCCAACACACCTAGCCTTTATCACATTGGCTAGTTACTGACATCTATTATTTTAGCAGCATTTGTTTAGGCTAGCCACTCTTATATTTGGCCTTTATCGTCTCAACAAGTATACCTGAACAGATCCTTGTTATTGTAGAGTTGTCACACCCTCATATGTTTGGGTCATTGTCCAAGGACCAGTAATATTAATCCAAGTATTTGTAATTACCCATCATACCTATAATATGAGTTCGGAACACCACTGAACTTGCTGCATGTGTTTTTATCATGTGTTACCCTTTTTAAATAAAAAAAACAAAGTTGATACATTTTAAACCCTATATGTACTAAACCCATAGACACAAGGGCAGAGTGCTTTTCACAAGTATCCTGTCCAGCTTTTTTTCTGGAATTGTTCCTTTATATGTCTTATATTGATACTTAGCACCTACACACGCAATATAGAATATATTAACTAATTAAGTTATGTATATCTAACTATAGTGTTCCCTCACATTAATAAGAGTGGTGCCATTGTTTTCTTCAAAAACTTATGGCAGCTATAAATGTCCAATCCACCCTCTCAAAGGCCTTCTCGGCGTCTATGGAGATTAAAAGGGATTAAGTCAAATTAGATTTTGCTGCATTAATTAATTTGAGGGCTCTGGTAGTGTTTGATCTGGATGAATCAGTAGTGGGAGAAGTTGGTTGAGAAAGCTGGCAGGTATCTTGGCATAGATATTTACATTGGTGTGGATAAGTGATATTGGTATGTACTTTTGTGCAAATAGTGGTGATTTACCAGGTTTTGGGATGATAGCTATATTTGCCTCCAGCATGGACATAGGAAATGGGTGGTTGTTATTAACGTAGTTGAACATATCAGTAAGTGGAGCTGCAAGTATATCTTTAAAACATGAATAATAGTATGTAGTGAAAGCATCTGGTCCTGGGGCTTTACCTGTAGGGCTATTTTTAATAGCATAGAATACCTCACACACTGTGATAGGAGTGTCTAGAGCCGCTCTGTCTTCTGTAGACAGCTTAGGAAAGCCAAAAGATCAGATGTGGGATCAAAAATCAAATCAGTATAGACTCTAGAGGAATATAGGTTGCTGTAAAACTGTCTTAAGGACTCAGGATAATCTGTGAGAAAAATCACAAAACAAGGGCGCCTCCTAGTGCGATAACGTAAAGGCACTGTTTCATAGATAGGTGAAGAATTATACTCACAAGAGTAGCAGCACCCAATTGTGCTGAGTAAGGCAGTCTGGGAACTTGCAGTGTCCCAGCGTGAGAACCATGCTCCCAGGTATTTCTCAAAGGGAAAAAAAGCTCACTCTCTCAAATGTAAAAAAAATATTCAAATTTAATAAAATACACTTAAAAAAAAAAAAAAAAAAAGACAGTGGACTGTGTATTTAGAAACAGAAAGCAACGCGTTTCTTACAACTATTTCATCAGGCTTCTCTACAGCTAAGATATTTTTGTATTAATTATTCACTTGTATTAATTATTCACCTGGTATCTTCTCATATCTCTACTGTTATTCATAGGAAGTATATCTGGCTTATTACTGAATGTTATAGTATTATATTCTTCCGATTGTGGAATCTGTATAACATATTTAGGTATAATAGTATAATTGTTTCACACTTGGTTTATATTCTGAGCGCCCCCTAGAGGTTGTCACAAGTCATTGTGTATCAACAGATTAGGAATTTATTGTCTTAAGGACTCAGCTATGACGTTATCAGTAACATTAAAATTCAAGGAGTGGACAAATTATTTACATTTTTTTTTCAGGTACCCGACGTATTGCTCTCAAGATGGAACTTGGAATGAATACCAAGCTGACTAAAAGTATTTTGAAGGTTGAGATATACAAGCACTGCATTGTTAGCCTTCTGGGCCTTAAAATCAAATTCAGCGTTAGAGTTTATGTTGTTTTTCAGTCAGAGCTAATGTGTCAACAAGAGTATTATAGTGTAGTCTCTCTTTGTTGGATACAGGGTGCACCAGACAACAAAAACTTAGTAAAGGCTTCCACACTGATTTAATAGTGTTATTGAATAGGCAAGAGCAGTGGAGGCTCCTCCATTTGAGCACAATCGCACGTGCCCCCCTCAGAAGCCCAGAAGAAGCCCAGAAGATAGAAAGAAAAAACAGAAGAAAAAAAATATAATTTTTCCAATAGCCCCCTACTGTAAAAATTATATTTTTTTTTTGTCCCCCAAAAAATTCAAACAGTTTGTTTAAGAAGGAAAAAATTTATTTTTTATTTTTTATTCTATCATTTATACACTAACCGCACGTGCGGTAGCTAGATATATGGCAGTGTGCTATGCGCATCTTAAATTTGCAGCCTGCGCAGCTCCCAGCCTCCCCATCCCTATACTTTGTGTATCGCACACTTCAGACTGTGCGATCTGTGGGAGGTGTTATTCACAGAGAAAGGCAGCAGCCAGTGACAAAGTAGAGCATCATCACGTGACTGTGAGTGATGACGCTTGGCTGAAGCTGTAACTTTTTTAAGGTGAGGGGCGGGAGCGCGCTCAAGTGTGCTGTGGAGAGCTGGGGGTATGAGCGCTCTGTCGGCAAATGCAGAAAGTGGAAGGAAGGAGGTAAGTCATGGCTGTGCTGTGGAATATGTGCTGCGTCCCCTTACTTGTTGTTGTTCTACTAAGTCTGTCTCTTCCTCCTACCTGACGGATCATTTCTGAGCCTGTCAGGGAAAGTGTTGTGATCATGTACTTAAATGTGGGACCCACCCGGTAAACACTTCACCCTTGACATTTGAATTACCAATACCTAATAGAAAAAAAGACTCCGTAACATGCTGAACACAATTTAACTCCCTGGCTGCCAGAAAGGACTGCAGTTTATTCCTAAGCAGTGTATTGCAGCCCTTTTTGGTAGCCATGGGGTTAAATTGTGAATCAGTGTTTTCCTATGCATGCTGCAGGGCAGGAGGTCATGAGGGAGAGGACAGCTCCAGTTTAAATTTACAACTCTGTCTTCTGCACGGCACTTGAAGCAGCAACTATGTGATAGAGGTCAGTCTGTGAGTTAGTTGCTAAAGTTTTATGCTCTAAAATACTTAATATACTGTATGTACTGTGGCACAAAGAAGGTTAGCTCAGCCTCAGCTCAGATTATTAATACACTACCACTGCTGTATGTTATGAACATTTAAATGAGCTGGACTGGAACTCAAGTTTAGAATAAGAAAAAGTCCCAAGAGTATTGTAAAAATAATATTACCATGCATGTGACTGTCCCTGCATATATAAGTGTATGTCTGCTTATATCTGTGTGTGCCTGTGTGCATGTGTTGGTGCCTATCTGTGTGTGTGTATCTCTGCATGAATGTATGTGTGTATCTCTGTGTATGTATAAGTTTGTGCATCTCTGTGTAACTATGTATGTATGTATGTGTGTATCTCTATGTATGTATGTCAGTGGATCCCCTTATAGTAGGTATAACAATGATACCTATATAAATTAAATGCCCCTTTACTTTAGTGTCAGACAGTGTGTGTATTAAACATTATTAAAAAGTGTATTCTGCTTGTCTCTGGGTGTATATATATATATACTGGGTACTTGAGTCCTGTCACTGGGGCAGTATAAGGACATATATATATATATATATTTATAAAGTCCTTATACTGCCCCAGTGACAGGACTCAAGTACCCAGTATATATATATATATATATATATATATATATATATATATATATATATATATATATATATATATATATATATATATAGTAACTGCAGGGTGTATGTGTGTATGTGGTGCTCTTGTCTTTCAGGTTAGTTATGTACATACAACACACAGTAATACACATAACACACTGCCCTCACCTTGTACAAGAATGTGTTAAGGTAACTGGCATAGTGTGTGTGTGTGTATGTATGTATGTGTGTGTATGTATATATATATATATATATATATATATATATATATACACATACACACACAATAAAATGGGCGGGGCCATCTGAGGGGCGGGGCTAGTGCTCCCCCATCTTCAAAAGTCACCAGCCGCCACTGGGCAAGAGTGAAAAGAGGAGGTGCCAAGACGGGAACTTAATGGTATATTGAAGTCTCCTCCAATAAACAGTGGACCTATAACAGCATCAGTGATTCTATTCATAACTCTTTGAAAGAAAAAAGGCATGGGCTTTATGTGGGGCATAAATATTGAAGAAAGTGATTGGTCTGTTATATAAGAGTCCAACCAGAATGAGAAATCTTCCATCAGTGTCTTTATCTAGGTGAAGTTCTTTAATTTGGATACTAATGGAGGCGGAGCTAAAGAATTGCATGGGGTAGAGAGATTTTTTTGAGATATTTGAGTTATCTGATTCTAGCAGATGTGTCTTCTGTAGAAGACAATGTCTGTTTTCTTCTTATAAAAGTCATTAAACGCTATTGATCGTTTGTATTGGGATCGGAACCATTTCACATTTTGGGTAAAAATTTGGAGTGGCTTAGTAGTGGGATTAGACTGTGGGGGAGACATCATTGTATATAGTTATATATTAGAGCGATCTCACCTGATAAGGCAAAGTGTGCTTTGGGAGTTTAGGCAGGTAGAAGTACGAGATGCAGAATGACCTGTAAGAAGATATACAAAACAACATAAGAACCAGTAACCAGTCATCTTAGATTCAACCTCATTATGTGATACTGATACTAAAATAGCAAGAGAGACTATGAATGAGGCAACAACAATAAAACAACAAAAAAAACTGAAAGAAAATTAAAATTTAAACATCAAAAAAATCCTAGCAATATTAAGTATTACTCGTGCACACCTTAATCACGGCTTGCAAAAAAAAAAGAAAAATATGAGGGAATCCAAATAGAAATCCAAGGCTCCTCAGATATATATGGGGGGATAGGGGACGTTATCTAGAAAAGTTGAGGGGAAAGGAAAATAGGAATGTAAATTGGGGTACGCATATAAATACCTGTATTGTAAATAGCTAACTAAGGGCTCAGATAGTAACCTTACATTTTGTAAAATGTGCTAATTACTTAAACTCAACTGATGAGCACATAAATAAGAAATACAAATATATCAGTAGGTGTACATTTGAGTATGTCCAGATAGGAATCCAAGGCTCCTTAGATATATAGAGGGGGGAAGAGGTAAGTTGTAACGAAAGTGGAAGGGGGAGGGAGGGAAAAGGGGAAAGAGGAAGGTAATGCAGGAAATATATATAAATGCTTGTATTGCCTGTATCTAGGGATTCAGATGGTAATGTCACATTTTGTAAAAATTAGCTCAACTGATGAATGCAAACAATAAGAGTATACTCTTAAGTATAAGAAAGCAGGGGCCCTGGAGAGCTGGAAGTTGTCTTCCCCCTGGATTTATTCTTGGTAACCTCACTCCAAAAAGGTTCTTTGAGGGTTCACTGGTGAAAGCTGAGATGGTTGTGGTGAAGGAGTAACCCCTGTACATGGTGAAAAAATCTGATGGTTGTGTAGGAGAGTGAGAGTCCTGTTCGTCTGGGAGTGAGATTCCCAATGAAGAACAAAAGGCTGGAATGTCCAATGGAGTTTGACTAATGAGTTTCTTTCCCATGCAGACAACCAAAAGAGCAAAGGGAAAGTTCCTTCAGTATGGGATTTTCTTAACTTTTAGGAGTGAGGTCAGTTGAGAGAGTTCCTTTCTACGTTGGAGAGTGAAGGATGAGAGGTTTGAGAAAATCTGTATCCTGTTATCCTGTAACTGAAAGTCTGACTTATTTCTGGCTAGGGAAAGTATATTCTCCTTGTCAGTGAAGCATACAAAGTGTGCTATGACATCCTAGGTGGCTGGCTATTTTTAGGGTGAGGATGAAGTGCTCTGTGAATTCTCTTGATGCGAACGTTGGCAATATCTGGAGTCTTCTTTGGCTAGAGAAAATATCCAGGATGTAAAACTGTAATGAGCCAGATGGTATTGATCCCGGGATACCCAAAACCTTAAATTGTTTCGTTGACTATGGTTTTCCAAGTCGTCTATTTGGTCTTTCAGTTCATGAAAAACATGATTCTGTTTTCCCACCATTGTGACAGTGGAATCTATATCTTTGGCAAAGGATTCTCTTTTATCCTCCAATGCTTCAACTTGGAAGCCAGGTTCATTAATGTCATGTTTGAGATTAACAAACGCTTCCTTAAGGCCTTGAATGACTCTAGAAATCATATCTTCCATATCAGCCTTAGAGGGCTAATAAATCAGCTTTAGTGAGAGCTACATAACGTGAATTCACCACCATGTCTTCATGAGTATTAGTTATGGAGAGGGCCTACCAGGTGGTCGCTGAAAACGAGGAGGATCTAAAGAAAGTACTCACATTGGTGGGTTTGAAGAGGTGGTAATTTGGATGATTTTTCAGACTTGGATAGTTTCCTAGCAGTCATGGTAGCCAAGTAAATATAAAATGGGATAGTGAATAGACTGTGCAGAGGTTTCAGAGAAGAACCAGAAGAAAATTTTGACTTTAAAGCAAGTAATGTGGTGGCAAACTGTAAATTTTGCTTGACTGAGGAAGGAACTCAGAGTTATTCTGGTGATAATTGACAGAACAGTGGCCTCTAGTGGTGATCTGGAGGAATATATTTGAGATAGGTGTAAAAAATGTTAAGTTGAATCATAGAATTGCACAGTATATTTGAAATATGCTGTGAGGTAGATATTGAACAAAAAAGCACTGAGATCAGTATCCAAAAGCAACAAAAACTCATTAGCATCTTGTGGCACAAAACATACATTATACAAGGCACAGACAGCCAAAGACTCTCAGTGCCTCTGTAGTCATTTATAGCGGCAATTTTCTCTGATCCAGGAAAAACAATGTGAGAGTGATAGCAATGTCTGGCAGCTTTGTAATCAAGTTAACACCAGAGGATTTTGTAATAACGAGCATGTATAAATTTTATATGTTCAGGAAATGTTCACAAGGCACATGTATTAATCTGCAGGGTACAGGGCTGCAGTTTAATTTCCTCTAGAGGATGCCTTATAAAGTGCCACAGTGAGCTCACCAACCATTTCCATGAGTGTCCATGCGCTTGTTCCCAGTGCGACTAGGCCGCAGCCTACCTCTCACTTCTGCATCTGAAGAGACCCTTGAAATGCAGTTTGGGACAAGCAATCCGATCCCTGGCTATTCTGGGCACTTCATAGCCACACGGGAGCATTGATAAGGCAGTTTGGGCTAGATCTGGAGCACTTGGTCCCCCCTTGCATCAAAGCAACGTTTTATGCAGCCATGTTTGTTGCTGGTCAGCTCCGCCCCTAGTATTAACAGTTTTGATACAGATCTATATAAACAATTGATTTGTGAATTATTATGTGCACTGAGAATTTCATAGCCTAAAACACTTGTATGGAAACTACACCAGCTGAATGAATCTGATTTATAAGAGGGACAGTAGTCAAAAAATAGTCAGAAGGGGTTTTTCCCTTGCTGCTTTTGGGAAGGAGGCTGGCTTTAAACCCATATAGCCGTTACTGTATATATGCATGTTGTGAAAACAGAGAGATCTCCATATTCCCCTTACATTTAGGGATTAAAATGATATTAAACAGTATATGACTGCAATATAAAATGTTTAATTACGTGTAGTTAAAAAAACTTTAACTGCAATATTCTTTCATTATTATTTTTTTTTGTCTTATTTTCCTATGAAAATATTTTGTTTTCTAAATTTAAACTGAGTCTCTATAAAGTAAATAGGAGCTGCCATGTTTGAACTTAGGTTTTCCCCTCATCTATCTTTCCTGCTGATGACAATAAGTGACAGATAAATATGCAATAAATGAAACTGACCAAACAAGGCTGTGAGGAACATAGGGTTATAGAAAAAAGCAGATAAATAGAAAGCTAGTTTAAACACGGCAACACCTATTACTTCCTTTAGACTTACATTTGTAATATTTAAACAACTAATATAATTGTTATAAAACACATCTACCTATTATTCTAAGGCTAATTTTTGCTTTGAATACCTCATTATGTTTAATGTGTATTTACTGTTGAACATCCCTTTAACCCCGGTCGATAAGGGTTTCTTTGTTTATAATAGCTCACCACATTACTATACCCTCCTTCCTCGTCACCGGAAATAGCGCGGTCTTGCACTATTACTAACACAAACCCCATTAGAAAGACCAGCGACATACCCTGTACTTTTGCTTGTCTTTCTAATGGGGTTTGTGTTAGTAATAGTGCAAGACCGCGCTATTTCCGGTGACGAGGAGGGAGGGTATAGTAATGTGGTGCGCTATTATAAACAAGAAAACCCTTATCGACCTTAAAGGGATAAATGTAAGTATGAGTTACAGCTGGTGTATGAATATGCGAGTACTCCACCAGTTTAGCCGATAGGCCTTTTTTGTGTTTTTATACTTTCTGAAGTGGTTTTCTCTCATGAATTTGCTGAGGGAAACGAGAAAGTTTTTAAATCCCTGGCAACAAAAAGGTACCTCCCCCTTTCTTTGTTTTAAATTGTGTGGATAAAAAGCAATGATTTGCAAAACGAAAAAAAATCTGATTTTTGTTTTAAATAAAATGCTTTTTGATGAAAAATCTACCCAAGTATAGTTTCTATTTAAGGTACATTATAATCCATCTTAAAATAAGGATTATTTTTAATTAAGAATAGAAAGAAATTTCTCAGACAGTTCAGAAACAAAAACGGACTGAGCACCAGGTTGTAGCTTAAAACAAAGCTTTAATAACTTCCAAATCTTCAATAAAACCATAGAGAAAATCCGATCTATGAAACGCGCTTCACTCTATGTGGCATATTTATTAAGCTCTGTGTTTTTCCGGCGAGCCTTCAGGCTTGCTGGAAACAGAAGTTATGAAGCAACAGTCTAAAGAGCGCTGCTCCATAACCTGTCTGCCTGCTGAGGCGACGGACAGAAATCAACCCGATCGAATACAATCGGGTTGATTGAGACCCCCTGCTAGCGGCCGATTGGCCGCGAATCTGCAGGGGGCGGCATTGCACCAGCAGTTCACAAGAACTGCTGGTGCAATGATAAATGCCGAGAGTGTACGCTGTCAGCATTTTTGTCCGCAATATCGGATCATGTCCGCTCGCAACATCATAAATAGGCCCCTATTTGGTGTCTTGGTTTTATTGAAGATTTGGAAGATTCTGTGGGGTTTGTGTGCTCCTGAGCAACATAGGATTGAGACATTGTTTCTGTGGGGAGTGCAGAGAGTGCGACAAGGCAGTGTGAAACGCGCTGAACTCCTTGATGGTAGAGCAGTTTCAGAGAATGCACCGGTATTCTTCACTTAATCATTTTTAATTATGTAGCACAAGGCTGTACATTCATGGCTGTAATATTTAAGTTTGGTCAATTAATTCCATTAATGTCATGCTCTGTAAGATTATTTGTGGCATTTTTTGTCGACAAAATATCACATATTCTATGTTTTGTAGTTCTCAAAACTGTGAATCTGTTTCTGCAGAAATAACATAACCCTTCTTCTAAGCAAAAATATTATAAAATAAACATACAGAGTTGAGAAATAGACCTTAAAGGGTCATAAACCCAAATCTTTTTCTTTCATGATTCACATAGAGTATGCCATTTCCAGATTTACTTATTCTATCAAAATTTGCTTCTTTCTCTTTAGTATCCTTTGTTAAAGGAGAGTAAATGCTCTACTGGGGCCTAGCTGAACACATTGGATGAACCAATGACAATCAGCTAGCTCACAGTAGTGAATTGCTTCTGAGCCTACCTATGTATGCTTTTGAACAATAGAAACCAAGAGAACAAAGTGAGATAATAGAAGTAAATTGGAAAGTTGTTTAACATTGCATGCTCTATCTGAATCATGAAAGTTTAATTTTGACTTTATTGTCCCTTTAATGTCATTACTCCCCTGAAAATCTATGTACACAGAATCAACCCATACTAAGTTTCAAGAAGCTCAATAAATAGAAGATTGTTTGGAGTGGAAAAGATCTGCACAAGGACCTAAGTGTGAGGAGGGAGGGGCACGCACTAAAAATAAAATATTGTTTTAGTTAAAGCTATTTAAATTATTATTAAGGCAATGATTTTTTCTCATGTCAATAAAGTACAGCTGAAAAGTTGATCAAATATGAATAATTAACCTATTAAATTGAAGTTCACGCCCCAATAATTTAATTATTTTCAATTATCTATGTGTCTCTAATGGTATATAACTAAATCAGTATTTTCTGATATAACTAGAAAATAATTTTAAAAGTTATTATTCTAAAAATGAAACCTTTATTATATAAAAAAACAGAGATTTAAATTGAGTCTTACTGCTATTGATTTAAATCAAATCTTCCCTGAATTGTGATAATAAATATTTATCAATAGCCTTCTATTTTCCATGTATTATAGTGTTATTAGACACTATTAAAAAGGAATGATTTTTCTCTAACCATATTTTGTGAGACTATCAATGACCCTAAGCTGATCTGTGAGCACACATGCTGCTATTTAGATATTGACCAGGCTATATGGTTTCTTATTGGCTGTATCACCCAGGGGTTAGCAGCAATGGTAGGTTAAATATAGATCATAAGATGTCTGTCCCAGACTGGAACAAAAACAGATTTAAAAAAAAGTGCACTTTAGTTCTAGCAATTGCACTAAATAATATTTCCAAACTAAAACTAACGGATGCTGAGGAGCAGATTAGAGATGCTATGGAAAACAGTTGCATGAATCAGTTTTAAGATTTTTTTTTCTTTTAAACATATCAAAATCACTTTGGCTTTTGGTTACACTATATTACATAAGGCTGAAAAGAACAAGTTAAATCACACACTTAGTAAAGAAGCTTTGCTCCTTTTTAAAGCTATTGTTAAGTCTAAATGTTACAGACAACAATAAACCAAATCTGTAATAAAATAAATTTAATCCATTGGAGTGCAGAGATATACACATAACCATCATGTAAACCAATACGCATTTGAGAATCCATACACAAGTGTTCATGGGGTGCCAGGAAGTCCAGTAAAAGTAGTGCATCTTACACTACCATTTCCTATTAAAGTTTTCATCTTTCATAGCCTTGACTAGCCAGTCTCTCTCTGGCTCATCCTCAGAGTCGCTCATGTCACTGTTGTCAGCAGCGAGAAGTCGTGAATAGTTGATTTTTTTCAGTTGTGGCAACCTGGGTTGAATCAGCAAGAACAGAATGATCCAGAGAACCAATGTCAAACAACAAGCTTGGTACAGCACAGAAAGCCCAAACCTGTGGCTGACAAAACCACTGGAAAAGCTTCCTACACTAGAACCAAAGCCGTAGGAAAGGCTGTGAAGAACAAGCTGCAGTGATCTCTCCGTGCCCGGGGTGGCAACATCTTCTGCTTGAGAATTAATGGCCCACCACAAAGCTCCATTACTGAACGCACTCAGAAGCTGAATGGGCAGCACAGACCATGAATTCCATAAAAATGAGTAATAGAGGAGCTGAGCAGCCAGGCAACTTAAACCCAGAGCCACAGTCCATTTGAACGACAAGGCCTTCAGCAGTTTGTTTCTGAAGAGGTAAAGAATCATTTCAGACAAAAGGGCGATAGCTACCGACATGCCCATGTACAGCTCACTGCTTCCTATGTCCTGCATCCTCCAGAAAAGAAAGTTGTTAGCCGTAGAGCCTATAACACCAGTTAGGAAGACTGTGACAGCAATAAGAACAATGCCACCATCGCTCCCAATAAGTCCAAGAGCTTTAATGGTTTTATTGTTGTGTTCGGACTTCTTAGAGGCATGAATTGGGAACAGAGAGCTTAGAAGTAGACTTATTACCATGAAAGTAGAATAACTGAAGAAATGTAGGGAAACTCTGGGGACATCATGATAAATAAAGCAACTGAAATTGTCTATCAACAACACAATTGCACCACAGCCCATGCAAGCTCCAAGGTAGTTCCAGATCCAGAGCTTTCCATGGCGGTCTGTGGCATCCACAAAATCGAGATATTCATAAAGGCTATCATCTGCTGTCCAATCCAGAGGAGCTGCTATTATTTCCCAAATGATCACCGCTCCCAGCACCATCAGGAACACTTTTTGTTCATCAGCAAGGAAATAAACTGGGCTAGAAAGTTTGACATGGGTGTCCCTGACTTTTTTTGCATGAGGTAACTTGGCATGTAAGACATGAATAGAAGATACTGTAGGCTGGGAATCTGTAAGCGGCATTTCACTCCCATCACCACTGAGTGCATGGTCTGCAGAGATGCTGTCCATTCTAGTTGCTGTAGAGAATGTGCTACTAGTTAATGTACTAGAGTTATCCAATATTTTTTTCCTAGAGGAAGAAGGTTTAGACTTGTGAGTTAGATTTATAGATGATGGGTAAGAAACATGAATGGCCTTTTTTGTTGGTTCTGAGTTCTCTGATGTTCTCGGAGGATGTGTTAAATGCATTTCTAAGTAAGAGTCCAAAGGAGTGGTCTGTGAGCTTTCAGGCAGAGAAAAACTTGTGTTATCATGACTTGATAGGGCCATGTCTCCTGAGATTGCTAATCTATTATTCCAAGTTTGACTGACGTTACAGAAGTTGGTAAAAGTGTCTTTGCTCAGGGGTGGAATGAAGACAAATGTTATTCCGGCTCCCACAGACAAAAACAGAGATGTTGTTATGAGAATCCTCCTCCGGATGCCATTGTTGGCCAGGTATGAGCACAAGGGAGCCCATAAAACATAAATAATATATTTAACTCCCATTACAATGCCCACTAGGGGTGCGTTCAGGCCCAGCTGACGAAAATAGATCGTTAGGAATGGCATCACACAGTAATTTCCAGCACTGTGGAAGAAATGGAAGAGGCTGGCAGTTGCCAGGGCTTTGCTGACGTCCAATTGCTTTGCGGAACTCATGGCTTCTGCTGCTTAGCTCTGCTCCAGTGTGACCTTTAAATGACAAAAATATACAGTTAGATATGTGAATGAGGCATAAAACAGTACAACAATGCCAAGATACTTTTCAAATGACATTTATCTTTTGTTGAAAAGCATACCTAGGTAGGCACAGGAGAAGTAAACATAGAAACATAGATATTGACGGCAGATAAGTCATAGGCCCAGCAAGTCTGCCCGATATTACCTAATAGTATAAACACTTACCTAATAATATAAACACTACTGGGAGCTTGCAATTTATTGGTGACTGCAAGCATATGCCTCTTGTCATTGGCTCAATTAATGTTTTCAGCTAACTACCAGTAATGCAATGCTGATCCGGAGGAGATTTTCTAACTTACTCCTGCAAAGGGATTAAGTTCAAGCAATAGTGCAATAATAAAATTATTATCTTTTAGCACATTCATGTCCCTATAATTAAAGAATGGAAAAACATAGGCAGATAATTGTTTTGCATATTTTATTTCCTGCAGCACATGCCCAACGCAAGAAAGAATCAAATTGTAACTGCACCCAGCATTTATAAGACTTGCCCGGTGTTACACAACTGAGTGTTTCCTGGTCTCCTTTTCTGCGGCCAATCAGAGGCAAGATGTAAAAATGCTTTTGCACTGATCTAAGTAAGCAATGACTATGTGGCATGTTTCAAGGTCAGTCAAAACTACTGCAAAAAATATGTAATACTGTTACAAAATGTACAAGGTTTTACAGATCAAGTGCAGGTCAAGGGATACTCCTGGTGGAAGTAATGTCAGTAGCCTCCGTTGCTGTAACCAATAATGAACAAATCTAACAAAAAAGCAGCAAGAAGACAGTCACATTTAGCCATAATCAAGTACGATCAGCCTTGCTGGGTGAGCAAGATAACGTCTGAGATAACGTATCTTAAGGGATACGTTTGATCAGACCATGTTTGTCTTTGTTCTCTTGGTATCTTTTGCTGAAAAGCAGGGAGTAAGCTCAGGAGCGTGCACGTGTCTGGAGCACTATATGGCAGCACTATTTATTGCCATATAGTGCTCTAGATGCCTACCTAGATATCTCTTTAACAAGGAATATCATGAGAATGGAGCAAATTTGATAACAAAAGTAAATTGGATTTTTTTTTAAATTGTATTCTCTGTCTTATTCAAAAAAGAACATTTTTGGATTTCATATCCCTTTAAAGGCACATTCAAGATGCAGAAATGACATTCTTATTCCTTGTCATTTTAGCATAACCAACTCACGCTTATGTGTTTAAGAGATACCCCCTGCTGGTCAGCACGCAACGCTGTACCACACACGTTTAATGTGCTATAAGGGGTTCTAAATGCAGCATCTCATTTAGCTTCTAGATTCTGCTAAAAGCTCATCCGGCCCAGCTTTTTTTTTTTTTACTATTTAGTCACCAGAAGTTACAGCCAATCAGAAGCCATAATGTGGTCTATCAATCACGATGTATGGGCGGCATTATCAATGGTATCCAACAGCCCAATGACTAAGTAGGAGAAGACGAAAAATAGACCAGACCTGGATGGGCAGTCAGGAATTATAAAAATCCTTTGTGAAATTTTTTGAGATGTTTTTTAGTGCAGCCAGCACAGAATTAAAGGCACAGTAAAGTCAAAACTAATCTTTCATGGGGGGTGGAGCCAACCACCATACTGGCCGGTCGCACCTAGCTAGAGCTCCGAGTTCTAGTTAGCCAAAAAGCTAAATTTATCAGATAGATTACTTCAATACTCAGCTATTCCTCACCAGCTGTGATCCCTTATCCTTGGTAGGGTCACAGAATTACCTTTTTGAAGTACCAGCACGTCGACAGAGGAAGTTACTGAATTACTGGCACTACCTTTGCTGCAGGAGGATCAGACCTGCCCCGGGCCGCCTTTCCTGTACCATATGCCCGTAACTCTAACAACCAGTAACCTACTGTGCTGCTCAGCCGCGATTGCAGGGTCTCCGGACTTAGTGGCACTGGAAGTTTGATCGCCCATCCATATCCGGCCTTGATAGAGCTGTACCGCAGCGGAACTCCCCGCATCTACACACACTCCACAGAAGTGGTGCCGGACTGGAGCTCTGAACCGAAGAGGACTACTGCCCTTCCCGGAGCCTGCTCTCCCTCGATACTCTGAGAAGCCGGCAAGGATTCCGAACACCTTAAGACCCCATAGATGAGCAGCTTCCACGTGGCGCCCAGTAAATCTCCTCCCTGTAAGTACTTGCAGCCCGATCGGCAGAGGATTACACTGCCTATTTAATTCTAAGCTACTTACAAACATTAGAGCCTAAGGGGATCTGGAAACTGACTGTGACTTACCTAATTTGAGCTAACATACACTAGCTGGGCGCCGCTCCATGCTGATACTCCGTCCCCACTGAGTGGCGCGAAACCGCCATCTTTAACCTTCAGCAACATAAGCACTGCAGCCTGTCAGCGCGGTCTTCCTTACAGTTGCGCTAAGAGTGTTAGAGGAAACTACAGCACAGGCACTCGCAAAGACTCTTCTCAGTATAGGTACTTATCTCCTAACATAGTACAACTACTATCAGCTTACCAATTTTTTACCAACCTGAACTCTATAAAGGGGCCTGTAAGCTAACAGTGCAGCAACTACTATTTGCCTTTTCACCACCAACAGCTCCCCAGCCGGGATAGTGATTACACTAGGGGTTAAGCAGCTACCCACAACAACTCAGGGGCTCCCAGGCTTACACCACAATATTACCTCCAGGCCATGAATGAAAGTATTCTGCATACCCACCAATTGCAGCATTGGTTCTAGCATAAAGTAAGACTGTTTCACACCAACTGTAGCTGCTTAGGAGCCGCAGTACATCCTGCTTTTCATTCATAACTGAAGCACACTCTCCTGTCCCCTTTCCTGCTGCACTTTGATGTAGCAGGTCATATCCACCACCCTTTTTCCGGCCTGGCCCAGAGGTGGCAATTTCCCTAGGGAAAGTGCCCCTAACTTATTCTGTACACTTCCAGATTTTTCCACGCCAGTGACTTTCTCATTTTCTCTAAGATACACATCTGTTTAAAATGGAATAGGCACGCATAGGCCACTTAAGCCTGTCTACCACACAGTGACCCCTTGCTGTTCTGAAGTGGGGCTGCCCTGCCATACCTGACCTCTAACCTCTCAAAGCCTCCTTCTGCAAAAAACCCAGCCTTGTCTTCCCCTCACCATGTCACAATCAGCCAGAGGGAAGAAAAGCAAACAACCTTTTATACCAAAAAAGACTGTGATGGATCACTTTGGGCCCCCTGGAGGGCTCTCACAAGGTGACATTGAACCCCCAGACTCCCCTGGGTCTGACACTTCGGATCTGACACTGGCGGCTATCCAGAACATCCAACAAGCCTCACCTGAGGCAGTCACTCCCTCATTCATCATGGACTCACTTAAGTCACTACTGGACAAGCATCACGCTTCATTCACTGCCCAAATGGCGGCCTCAACAGCTGAGCTCAAGAAAGAGATCTCTTCAACAAATGAAAGAATTGACACTCTGGAAAGAAAGCAGGAGGATGCCGCTGTGGAACATTCTAACCTGCTTTCTTACACACAACGCCTTGCAGACTACCTAGATGTTGTGGATGACAAAATAGCGGACTTGGAAGATAGATCTCGGAGGAATAACCTCAGGATCCGGGGTATCCCTGAGTCCGTCTCTGCTGGCGATCTACAGCCATACTTAAAAGAACTGTTTCATGTACTAGCTCCCCCCGCCACGGAGACTGAAGCCATGATGGACCGGGCACACCGGTCTCTTAAGCCCAAAGGTCTACCAGATGACCAGCCTAGAGACACAATTGTCCGGCTTCACTACTTCACTTACAAAGAGAGAATCCAAAGAGCTCATTTCCAGAAACCCTCCCTCCCAGAAAAATTTAAAAAACTACAAATTTTTCCTGATCTCTCCGCAAGAACTTTACAGAAAAGAAAAACTTTTACCGAAGTCACATCCATTTTAAGAAAAAACGAGATCAGGTACAGGTGGGGCTACCCCATAAAGCTACTCATCTTCCGGAACAATCAGATGTTTACCATACAGACCCCTAACAGAGGGTATGAACTACTCAAGCACTGGAATCTATATCCCTTACAAAAGGACAAACCGCACACCAGCCAATCCCAGTTGAGAAGCACAGCAGCAGAATGGGGGGGCTCCTCCGCCCCTGAAGACAGACGGAACAACTTAGTTACCTCCGAAGAGGGAGACTGGACTACCCCTACAACACGAAGGCTTGGCCTTCAGAACCAACTTGAGAGCCAGAAATGGCCGACCTTTACGCAGAGACATAGATCTGGATCACCAGCTCCCTAGGAAGTGCATTACAAACCCTAAGATGTAGCTTACTCTTCCTGGACATTTGCTATGTGAAGTTACTTTCTTTTTCCTTTTTTTAGCTCACACAGATAACAGGTGGTCACACAATATTGGGACTCTAGTTGCTGGCATGCTGATTTTGATGACCTTTAGACGATAAGTATCTTTTACTTGTTTTGCTCCTTTACAATATACAGTATTTATGTTCTAGTGATTGCTGTCTACATTTTATTACATAGAGGTCTTATTGCTTACCAATAGTTATCATTGCTTTTTCTCTGGAACACTAAAGTCTCATTCCTACCACAATTAGCTCTCAAACATCCATAGACCCCACACACAACCTTTTCTGCCTCCTAACAAGGTTACACTGATTTGCAGGCACCATGTGCTCAGCGAGGGCCCGGCTGCAGCACACTCCCTACACACAGTTTTCCAGGGACTTAGACAGACACATTAGACAAGTAACCCCTAAGTATGCAACACTTGGAGTACCCTCATAGCACACCCCCTCATTTAGTGTCTTGGTCTCTTAGGTGTTGGTAGCACTCCTCACCCCATTCATTAGAGCGTTACACCACAGCAACACAACCTCAGTTGCCCATTACATACTTAAAGCAACTAGTCTAGCGGATCATACGCCTAGAATAGACCACTCTGATAAATTAATTATTAACAGAACACCTTCCCTTATACATCTGAGTACTTTACCATAGTTCTACATCCTCAGTTACCCAACACACACCCACAACAGCAAGACCAGAAACACACTCGCCTAGAATAGTTCATCAGATGAACTCATTACCCATAATAGGACACCACAATCATATCTCCTCAACTTACTCTGTAAGGTCTACTCCGAGAAATATACCTGATCATCTGTCTCAGTATTGTTGTTTTAAATTGTTTGTTGTTCTGGTTCCTGTTTTATGTATTGCACTGTTGTTTTTTTTATATAAGTAAACTGTAAGCTCTCTAATGTCACTGTCACATAACCCCAAAAGATACACCACCTTTTCATCAGACAGGCTACCAGGCCGTTACTCTACCCACTTCCCTTCAGTCACTCCTAACACTCCGTGGACAAACAGTCGCACGATTGACAATCCCCATTGCCTGATTAGCTTTTAACAGTTCACTACTCTACAGTTGCCAACAACCTCCCCCCCCCCCCTAAAAACAAACTCAAGCCTCCCTTTTTTTTGTTTTCTCTCCCTTCACCTTAATGTGCTTCCCCTATCAGGGAAGACGATTAACGCGGTTTCTCTCGAACATACCGCAATTTCTATTTGCCAAATTATCTGTACTAACATATATTTGACTAAATGTAATATTTTTCTGTACTCTATTGGAAGTTTAAGATCAACCATTCTTTCCTGTCCTCTTTTCTTTTAACACCTCTCTCTCACCCCCTTCTCCTTCTAGTCTTTTAGTGTTTTTTTTTTTTTTTTTTATTCCTTCTTCCCTTCCTTCCCTTTTCCCTCCCTTCTTCCCCTGCTTTTTCATCCCTCACCTCTCTTTAAAACTACTTCGTCATGTCTCTCACCTGCACCTCGCTTAACACTAGAGGGCTCAATTCCCCTAACAAGAGAAGTAGATTAGTTAGTTACTTAACTCGTGCCAAGACCAAAATAGCCTTTCTCCAGGAGACCCATTGGGCAGATGGAGCTCCTATACCCCTTAGATGCAAGCAATACCCGATAATGGAGACAGCCTCATATATGGGGAAATCGAGAGGCGTAGCTATTCTAATACATAAATCTGTTCTCTTTGAAAAAATAGAAACCTTCAAGGACCCAAAGGGCAGATTCCTAATACTGACCTGTAAGATAGACGACACTCCGTATACTCTTGCCAATTACTATGGCCCAAACTCTGGACAAATTGGAGCCTTTAGGAAGTTTTTAAGATTGCTGGCCTCCCACAAAACACAAAACTTACTTCTAGCTGGTGATTTTAACATGTTGCTAGATACAACATTAGATAGACGCTCTCCTAAGCTCAAACCCTGTGACAAACAAACCTCTAGGACCGCAAAGCATTTCCACAATCTCTTGGCCCAACACGCCCTATATGACATCTGGCGTTCCCACCATCCCTCATCAAGAGACTACTCCTTTTTTTCTAAAGTACACAATACCTACACCAGGATCGATTACTTTTTCTGTGAACCGAGACTCCTAGACTCGGTTCAATCAATACATATGCCTGAGTGTACATGGTCTGACCATTCTTCGGTTCAGCTTACCCTAAAAAACCCCAATAGCACTCCCTATCGCTCTTCCTGGGCGCTCCCGGAACACCTCCTTTCTAGTCCAGAACAGGTCGCACTGATCCGGAAAGAGATTTCCGAGTTCCTAAGCATAAACGATAATGGAGCAGTTGACGACTCTTGTTTGTGGGGCACTCTCAAGGCCTTCCTCAGAGGGGTATTCATTAAACTGAATGCAGAACATAAAAAACGGTTGGGTAGTTCGCTTGCCCAACTCCATGTCTCTCTGAGAAACCTGAACGCCTTACACGTAACATCTTTTGACCCGCAAACCCTCACCCAAATTGAAACTATTAAGACACAAATTGCTACCCTAGAATTAAAAAGACAGCAGACTCAGATCCAGAAATTCAAACAAACATTCTACGCCAAAGGAAACAAAGCAGACAGGCTATTGGCCAATAAACTTAAGCAAAAGACTGCAGAAGCCCGCATCCCTTATATTAAGACTCCCCAGGGCATTGTCCGGCTCCCAGCAGACATAGGGAAAGCTTTTGCTTCCTATTATTCTGCATTATATAACCTAGCGAGCTCCCCTACCCAACGCGTCCCGACATCACAACATATTCAGGACTTCCTAGGCACTATCTCTCTGCCGACCTTGACAGAAGCCCAGAGAGACCAGCTTGATGCCCCATTCAGCATTAAAGAAGTACTACAGGCCATCAACTCCCTAAAATCCCACAAAGCCCCAGGACCAGATGGTTTTGGAGCTCTGTTCTATAAAACGTTCAGACTCCAGATCTCTCCACTTCTGACTAGAATCTGCTCTCTAGCCAGACAGTCAGGCACCCTACCAACTGAGTTTTTAGAGGCGACCATAGTGACCATCCCGAAACCGGGAAAAACCCCTAACGTATGTGAACACTTCCGCCCCATCTCATTAATCAATGTTGATGTAAAGCTGATGGCAAAACTTTTGTCTTCTAGACTAAATAAAGTTCTTCCGTCACTATTGGACGGTGATCAAGTTGGCTTTACCCCGGGTCGGGAGGGACCAGACAACACTCGTCGGATCCTCAACATATACTTCGAAGCCAAGCAGCGTAATCTTTCTTGTACGACCCTAGCATTAGACGCCGAAAAGGCTTTCGATAGGGTCAATTGGACTTACCTATTTGAGGTCCTTGATAAATTTGGCTTCCCCCCGGGATTTTGCTCTAGTGTTAGAGCTTTGTACTCAGCCCCCTCGGCCTCGGTTAGAGGTCTAGGATTCCGTTCCCCGACCTTTCCGATCACCAACGGGACGCGCCAAGGTTGCCCCCTCTCACCGCTACTCTTCGCTCTAATCATGGAACCATTGGCGGAGGCGATCAGAGGCAGTCCTGATGTCAAGGGAGTAGAACTAGAGAATACCTTGCAAAAAACTGCTTTATTCGCGGACGACCTAACCATATTTCTTAGCGACCCTCTCCATTCCCTCCCTGCCCTTTTCAGGTTACTAGATTGGTTTGGACAGATTAGCTATTACAAGCTTAACTTCAATAAGACGGAGGCATACTCCATTAACGTGTCAGATCCTGATTTTACAGAACTTCAACAACGGCACCCTTTTAATTGGTCCCGGCAGAGGATCAAACATCTGGGGGTTTATCTCTCCTCGAGCATCACCACCATTATAGAGTCCAATTTTAACCCCCTTCTCCAACAGTTCCAATCTTGTACTGACAAGTGGAGTGTCCCATGCATCTCCTGGCTGGGACGTATTGCTGCATTTAAGATGCTCCTGCTCCCTAAGCTCACATACCTGTTCCGTTCACTCCCCATCCCTGTCCCTAAATGTCTGATTAGCAAATTTCAACAGATCTGCAATAAGTATATTTGGAAAAATAAGCATCCTAGGGTTGCTACCAGAATACTTCAGCAACCGCTCTTGTCCGGGGGCGCGGGCGCCCCCAACATAACATATTACCATGAAGCTTCAAGACTTTCTCAAGTCCTAGCATGGAAGACCACTGACAGCAAAAATAAATGGCAAGAGCTAGAACAAGCAATGCTCCCTAGCCCTCTTACCTTGCAAGACCTTATTTGGCTACCCAAGCATGTTAGGTCGCTCTTCAAAATCCATAATACAATAATCTCACACGCCCTTCGAATATGGGATAGACTGCGCTCGCTACCTCAAATAGCCCCACACCCCTCTCCTGTACACTCTCTAACAGGCCTGCTAGCGGCCCTTAGAGACTCCCACCCCCATCTCTGGCAGGAACATGGAATCCACCGTATAGCGGACCTGTTTTCCAACGGCCAATTCATTACGTCCGCACAATTTACCAATAATTACAATCCCCCCCAACTTCTACTATTTGAGTTCTGGAGGCTCAGAAGTCTATTAAAATCCTGGGGATTTTTAAGCCAACCCCCCAGACCACCCACCATGTGGGAAAAAAGATGGACCAACAGCGTTAGGATTCCCAGATCGCTATCGGTCTCCTACAAAGATCTGATGAACTCTCCCCTATTCTACAGGTCAGCTTACACCTTGGCCTGGGAAAAGGCTTTTCACTTTCGTACGGAACAGGACGAGTGGGCCCGAGCAGTGACCCTAACCAAACAAGCACTTCACTGTGTTACTCTACTAGAGTTATATCTTAAAATTTGCACACAGTGGCATCTCACCCCGCTCAGGTTATATAAAATTTCCCAGACTAACTCCCCACTATGCTGGAGGCAATGTGGGATGGTGGGATCGCCGGCCCATATTTGGTGGGAATGTCCGAAGTTAACTACCTTCTGGCAAGATATATCACACAAATGTAGAAATCTAATCCCCCACTTACACAACTCTCCGCAAACAGCCTTATTACATTTAAACCTAAACACAGCCACGCCCACAGAGGCCTTACTCTCCGTTTATATACTTATCTCAGCCAAACTAGCTATAGCGAGACTCTGGAGACAGCAAGCTCCACCTTCATGGGGAGAAGTGGTCAAAACCATGTCCTACTTGGAGACAATGGAGGGTCCAATCTTTACCCAACGTAACAAAGTTTTTTTGCATTCAGAAATCTGGGCAAGGTGGAAGCTCCTGAACTAATTCTACCACAGGATGGCTAACGAGAACAATAGCTGTAGGTCCCACACACCAACTAACTCCTTCCCCTTCCCCCTCCTTTACCCACTCACCTCCCCACCACCCCCTCTTCTTTCCCCCTTTTTTTTTTTTTTTTTTCTTCTTTCCCTCTCTCCTTTTCTTTTTCTCTCTAACTACTTTCTGGTTGGTCTCACTTGACAGATTGTTCAGTTTTAAGATGGATATTAATATTTGCATTATTTTCAACAATTTAGACTGCTCTTTAGTCTATTTTCATATGCCTGTATTTCTACACTTTATTTTGTTCTATATTGAGACAAAAAAAAAAAAAAAAAAGAGGTTATGTTCATTTCTTATTTGATTGGATTATCCTGTGATGAAACAGAATAGACCTTATGTGTTTTCCTTTTTATGTGCATAATGTGTTGTGTTCATGCATATTTCGATGTATCACAGTTGTACTGTAATGTGAAACTAACCTCAATAAAAAAAAAAAAAAAAAAAAAAAAAAAAAAAACTAATCTTTCATAATTCAGTTTGTATAATGTTCAAGAAAACAAAGCAAATTTCATAACAGAAGTAAACTATTTGAATCATGGATCTTTCATTTTGACTTTACTGTGCTTTTAAGGAAATAGAATAAATGTATGCAAAAAACTAAATATTCTAATATTTTAATGTGTTAATGTGTCTGTGCATATAAATATGTGTTTAAATAATGCAAGTTAAATACAATGACAAGATGCATGTCTCTCTCTCTCTATCTGTGTGTTGGAAGTTTAATTTATAATTTGTTTTCTACATGTGTGAGCTGAAATCTCTATTAACTGGCCCGTTACTAACATGACGGGTTACCCATAATACATATTTAAACAGCAAATATACAGAGAGTTGACAAACACGTCACTTTTCAGAAAATGTCTAAATAAGGGTGTGAACATGTATACCTAACATCAGGACACGACTTCCTGGTCTGATAAAGTGACGTTATACCTTGCTGTGTTGTAGATCAAGGTTTATTTCAAAATACTGACGTGTATTTACCTAGAAAAAACACGCAGGCTCTATTCAAGTCACCAGGTTCTTAGACTCTGGTTTCACTAATTGTTAACAACCTAAAATAATCTGCTTATATAACAAGTTAAAAAAACACAAACATTAAATGTCCTTAATTAAAGAGGAGGATTTTAGAATAGGAATTTGGGAAACATTTTAAAGATTAAAAAATAAATAAAATAAAACATAACTATTGGCTTCCAAACAGGATCCAGACAATCATTTATTAAAATTTTAACATAAAATCTACATTACATTAATGCAAAACTTTGTGAATTTTATTTTGCAATAAAAGGAGTAAATATTTGACATATTGAGGAAAAGAAATGTATCTGCTAAAAACAAACTGCAGGAAATTATTTTTATTAGCAAAACTAAACAGACAACAATATGATATACCCAGAAATGATCAACTGGTTGTGTATAAATGTGTAGATACTATAGGGTGTCTGAATATAGTAAAACTTCAGGGATACGCAGTTTTACAAAACTTTGCTATTTAGAAGCTGTTTAAAAAGATTTTTTTACCTTATGCCCAGCTAAGTGTTCTTCTTGGAGCAATGGCAGCCCCTGATTGGTGGGCTTATTTTGTGAAAAAGCTTGCCTGTCAATCAAGCCTATTCACTACACCAATTGGATAATGCATATGCCCCCCCAAGATCAGTTTGGTAGTGGTGTAAAAGGTGTTTATCCACAACTTGATTAAAAACAAATATGTCTTTTTTATGTCCTATTGTCCCTGAAACCTTTGGAATGCAAGGAACTGGAAAAAGGAGACTCCCCCTCTCTTAGGAGGGTATTAAAACGTATTAATCATTTAAAAACTATGAATGAGAATGTTTTCCATTCTAAATAACATTTTGAGTTGTTCTTTATGATTTGGAAACCCTGGGATGGATATTAGTTCCTCATGAGCCTAAAAACCATTAGGGCTTAACCCTTTAGCTCATGACTAAGTATGAAGAGATTGGCGGCTGCTTGAGGGAGACATTTTTTCTCTCTTTCCCCCTTGAGAAGCAATGGATTCATAATCAGCTAGTTGTGTGTATAAGTCTAGTTTAGCTACGTGGGTTTAGTGCCTGTGTTGTTATAAAATATGTTTTTGTTTATTCTTTAACATATCTGCATAATGGAAATATAAGATGCTATTGATGTTCTACAGAGATCTCAGAACTGAAATGCCTTATCTCGATGATACCAATGTATCATGTGCATTGTCAATAAAAAACAAAAACATTCAATAAAAATAAATAAATGTTAAAACTTTTCTTCAAATATGCAGCTCCTTAAAGGGTCAGTAAAGTCAAAATTAAAGTGATTCAGAGCAGCAATTGTAAACAACTTCTACAACTCCTGTTATCAATTCTGTTTCGCTCTCTTGGTATCTTTATTTGAAAAAGCGAGAATGAAAGCTAAGGAGCCGGCCCATCTTTGGTTCAGCACCTGGGTACAGCTTGCTGATTGGTGACTAAATTTACACACCAACCGGCAAGCATTATCCAGTGTGCTTAACTACAAATGGGACGGCGACTAGGCTTTACAATCCTGCTTTTTCAAATAAAGATACCAAGAGAACGAAGAAAAAATATTAGGAGTAAATTAGAAAGTTGTTACTCTATCTGAATCATGAAAGTTTAATTTTGACTAGACTATTCCTTTAAAGAGGAGACAATTTATAGTGAAATGTCCCTTTAAAATTTGGGTTCAGTATCTCTTTAAGACATGTGCACACGCCTGAGCTCACCTAGGCTTGCTTTTTAATCAAGGATACCAAGAGAACTAAGCAAAATTGAAAATAGAAGTAATTTGGAACGTTGTTTAAAATGTCTGCTCTATCCAATCAATTTAAGTTTCATTTTGACATTACTGTCCCTTTAAATAAAGGATTTACAAAAGGATTTCTTAACCTACCAAGGGTTACACATGAATACAAGTAACAAATACACACTATTGCCTATTGAAAAGGGCTAATAATAATAATAATAATAATAATCTGTAGGGGACATTTAACCCCTTGCATGTGAGAAAGGGCTACAAGCAATCCCTTCTAGCAGCCTTTGGGTTATTAAACCAATCCCTTGCTGGCTGACAGGTGAGAGCACTGGTCTAGACTGGTTAAGCGAGTCTGAGGTCCTATCGCAAAGGGTAATAAATTCTCAAAATGTTTGAAATGAGGAAGCGTTCTTCAGAGAAAATATTGACAGCTGTGTGGCATTATAAAGTAGCCGGGTCGGGGTAGTGTAATATTTTGTATTATATCATTTTCTACTATTCAAAGCACCAATTGCATAATTTAACATACATGTAATGATAATTAGTGAAATAAAAATGTAACATTGTTAACATTAGCTCATTTCAGCTTAAAGGGCCACTGTAAGTAAATATTTTCTATGCCTGTTACTAACTAACTACCCCAAATACGCTTTTTATCAATAGCATTTCATTAACATATCTCTACCGTATATCAGAAACCTTGTCTGCAAATTTAATTGTTTTCCAAACCCACTCCATGGGTATCCTTTGCTCTGTACCAATCCGCTTACAATACCTAGGTTTTAAAATGGCGCTTTAAACACAAAGTTATTGGTTTAAGTATTTTGAACACGCAGTGCGGAAAATAGTTGGCAGGATAACGTGACATCATCGGCGAATAAAAGATATAACATTTAGAACGTTTTGAAACTTCGTTTTGGAGAAAATATAGGTCAGTAGGTTTTAATTAATATTTATTAACTTTAATATGTTAGTTGTTTAGCTTAAAAATTATAACAGAAAGTAATCCTTTAAAGCCGACTCAGCCGTGAAATTCAACTGCGCAAGTGCAGTTTGCTACGCTATTTGTGTAGCTGAAACAGTGAATCAGCTTTACCGTAGCGATTCACTGTCTAAAACAGCAAGTTGGCTTCAAGTTACCATCAGCAAAACTTCCAATATATCACACGGACTGTGTGCAGTTCTCATCTGAAGTGCCATAGCCATATTCCTTCTATAAAGGAATGTTACGGACAATATTGTTGACAACGAGGAAAGTCCATGTTGGCGCCCTTTCTGACACCCAACGAGTTAACCCTATAACCCAAACACTAACCTTATTTTAGATAAAAGGAACATGAAACCCAATTTTTTTTCTTTCACGATTGAGATAGAGAATACAATTTTAAACAAATTGATTTTATTTATATTATCAAAATGGCTTCATTTTTAAGTATCCTTTGTAGAAGGAGCAGCAATGCACTGCTGGGAGCATGCTGAATACACTGGGAGAGCCAATGACAAGAGACATTTGTGCAGCCACCAATCAGCTGCTTGCTCCCAGTAGTGCATTGTCCCTTCTAAGCCAACTATATATTCTTTTCAACAAAAGATTAAATAGAAAAGTTGTTTAAAATTGTATGCTCTGCCTGAATTATGAAAGGAAAATGTTGGGTTTCCCATAAAAAGCATTCTTGCATATGGGTTGCCACCTTTTCGGAAAAAAATAAAATAAAAAAAATATACTCGCCATGCGGATTAAAATTAATTTGCATAAATCAGGAGCAAAAGCTGCTAAGACTGATTTTAAATGATCTTTTGTTAATAATTAAATTCCAATATACCTAGAAGTTTCACCATAATACCATCTTTATTTTCTTTGACCTTAAAAATACCGACCGTGGGCTAGATTCCATTGCGGTGGTAAAGTTTGGAAACTGGTGGTAACATTTTCCGTAGACTTTATTGGAGATAAATATTTTTACCAACAGTTTCCAAACTTTACCACATCAATGTAAACTAGGCCCCTGTTGGTAAAATACCAGCTGGGTGATTGGCAACTCTAGCTGCTGTCCTCCCCATAAATACTGCACTTTGATCTGGCAGAATGCATAGTACATGATCAGACCTCAGATCTGACCCCTGTACAGCACTGGTCAGTTATATACCCATCCCAGACCTCAGGTCAAACCTACAGCTCTGTAGCGCATGGGTCCCATGATCAAGTCTCAGACTGGATCTCATCAGTAAAGTGTCAGTATTTTTAAGCACATTATGCTGGAAGCCCAGTTGAAATACTGGAATGGTCAGTTAAATGCCAGATACCTGTTAACCCTATCCTCGCACTAGGATGTCATAGTAAGCAAGAGTATGACAACGTTTCCATCTCCCAGCAAAATCACAGGACACAATGTTGTTGTTGGGCAGTGTCTGAAGTGGGGGCAAAGGGAAATAACCCTCAACATCTACTTGTGAGCCACCATGTACAACAAACAGCCCTCCCCTGCTGCACATTCTGCTCCTGATATTATTAGGAGGATTTTTATGTTTGGGGTATTTATTATTATGAAAACAAAAAATCCCTGCAGATGCCCCTATTTTGTTATTCTTCTGCCCCCAAACAATCCCTGCATATGCCCCTGGGCAAGTATTCAAAAGTGCTCTCTGGTAGCGATTGGATTAATAAACAAATAGCCTTTAGCTCGGGACAGTGGTCAGTGCCCCAAAAACTGCTAAACTTCATATTGAAGCCAAAGTGATCTGTAGCTTGCTTGAGGAAGGAAGATGGGTCAGCACATTGGCAGAATTAGGATCAGAACAGGGGCGGAATGAGAAGATGGGTCAGCACAGGGGTGAAATAAGGGGTAGATGGGTCAGCACAGGGGCGGAATGAAGGGGAGATGGGTCAGCACAGGGGCGGAATGAAGGGGAATGACCCATCTTACCTTCATTCCGCCCCTGTGCTGACCCATCTACCCCTTATTTCACCCCTGTGCTGACCCATCTTCTCATTCCGCCCCTGTTCTGATCCTAATTCTGCCAATGTGCTGACCCATCTTCCTTCCTTCAAGCAAGCTACAGATCACTTTGGCTTCAATATGAAGTTTAGCAGTTTTTGGGGCGCTGACCACTGTCCCGAGCTAAAGGCTTTTTGTTTATTAATCCAATCGCTACCAGAGAGCACTTTGGAATACTGTGCTGACCCTTCATACCGCCCCTGTGCTGACCCTTCATTCTGCCCCTGTGCTGACCCATCTCCCCCTCATTCTGCCCCTGTGCTGACCCATCTCCCCCTCATTCTGCCCCTGTGCTGACCCATCTCCCCCTCATTCTGCCCCTGTGCCGACCCATCTCCCCCTCATTCTGCCCCTGTGCCGACCCATCTCCCCCTCATTCTGCCCCTGTGCCGACCCATCTCCCCCTTTATTCTGCCCCTGTGCTGACCCTTCATTCTGCCCCTGTGCTGACCCATCTCCCCCTCATTCTGCCCCTGTGCTGACCCATCTCCCCCTCATTCTGCCCCTGTGCCGACCCATCTCCCCCTCATTCTGCCCCTGTGCCGACCCATCTCCCCCTCATTCTGCCCCTGTGCCGACCCATCTCCCCCTCATTCTGCCCCTGTGCCGACCCATCTCCCCCTTTATTCTGCCCCTGTGCTGACCCATCTTCCCCAGAATAATGGGGAAGATGGGTCAGCACAGGGGCAGAATGAGGGGGAGATGGGTCGGCACAGGGGCAGAATGAGGGGAACATTAGTCAGCAAAGGGGCAGTATGAGGGGAACATTAGTCAGCAAAGGGGCAGAATGAGGGGAACATGGGTAAGCACAGGGTCAGAATAAGGGGGTGATTAGTCAGCACAGCTGCAGAATGAGGGGAGCCAGGGCAGAATGAGGAGAAGATGGGTCAGCACAGGGGCAGAATGAGGGAAACAGTCAGCACTGGGGCAGAATGAGGGGGACATTAGTCAGCACAGGGGCAGAATGAGGGAAACAGTCAGCACTGGGGCAGAATGAGGGGAACATTAGTCAGCACTGGGGCAGCAGAATGAGGGGAACATTAGTCAGCACTGGGGCAGAATGAGGGGAACATTAGTCAGCACTGGGGCAGAATGAGGGGAACATTAGTCAGCACTGGGGCAGAATGAGGGGAACATTAGTCAGCACTGGGGCAGAATGAGGGGAACATTAGTCAGCACTGGGGCAGAATGAGGGAAACATTAGTCAGCACTGGGGCAGAATGAGGGGAACATTAGTCAGCACTGGGGCAGAATGAGGGGAACATTAGTCAGCACTGGGGCAGAATGAGGGGAAACATTAGTCAGCACTGGGGCAGAATGAGGGGAACATTAGTCAGCACTGGGGCAGAATGAGGGGAACATTAGTAAGCACTGGGGCAGAATGAGGGAAACAGTCAGCACTGGGGCAGAATGAGGGGAACATTAGTCAGCACTGGGGCAGAATGAGGGGAACATTAGTCAGCACTGGGGCAGAATGAGGGGAACATTAGTCAGCACTGGGGCAGAATGAGGGAAACATTAGTCAGCAAAGGGGCAGAATGAGGGGAACATTAGTCAGCACTGGGGCAGAATGAGGGGAACATTAGTCAGCAAAGGGGCAGAATGAGGGGAACATTAGTCAGCAAAGGGGCAGAATGAGGGGGAGATGGGTCAGCACTGGGGCAGAATGAGGGGAACATTAGTAAGCACTGGGGCAGAATGAGGGGAACATTAGTAAGCACAGGGGCGGAATAAGGGGGTGATTGGTCAGCACAGCTGCAGAATGAGGGGAGCCAGGGGCAGAATGAGGGGGAGATGGGTCAGCACTGGGGCAGAATGAGGGGAACATTAGTCAGCACTGGGGCAGAATGAGGGGAACATGGGTAAGCACAGGGCGGAATAAGGGGGTGATTGGTCAGCACAGATGCAGAATGAGGGGAGCCAGGTGGAGATGGGTCAGTACAGGGCGGACTGATCAGAACCAGAGCTCCAGAACTGATCAGCTAAAACAGTATAAGACACACTGTCCCTTTAAGGTGTCCGGGAACATCACACACTCACCTGCCCTAAGTACCACAAGGGCTGCCCCCGGCCCTGAGTCATGCGCGGCTCCCCATCCTCGTTATCACCTCCGTATTCCGGCTGCACCTGCTGCGTGTCCATGCCCCGCCCATCCACTGCAGCCCCAGATGAAAACCACGCCCACGTCCTACAGCCTAACGGAAAGTCCCGCCCAGTAAATCACCTGCCCACTCCCTTCTCTGGAGTTGCTAGGATACTGCAAGCTATAGATTGGCGACTGCAGGATCATAGACAGCGCACCTAACCAAACAATGCGATGGGAGGATTCAGTCGTCTAGCGCCACCATCAGGAGACAGAAATAAGTGCACTACCTACATAAGCTTCTTGTAATAATGTAGTTTGGCACAGGGACACCAAATCCAAATCCAATGTGGTTTTTATTTCACAGACACAGCAGCAATATTAACCAACTTTCTAATTTAATTATATTATCACATTTTATACATTCTCTTGGTATCTTTTGTTGAAAAGCGGGGAGGTAAGCTCAGGAGCGTGCATGTGTCTAGCACTATATGGCAGCAGTTTGGTGAATATGTGCCAGTCTGCAGTTTGTTACAGATTCATTTATGCCAACCTACAGTTTGTAACAGATTATGTGCCAGTCTGCAGTTTGTTACTGATTAATATATACCAACCTACAGTTTATAACAGATGAATATGTGCCAGTCTGCAGTTTGTTACTGATTAATATATACCAACATACAGTTTGTAACAGATGAATATGTGCCAGTCTGCAGTTTGTTACTGATTAATATATGCCAACATACAGTTTGTAATAGAGGGATATGTGCCAGTCTGCAGTTTGTTACTGATTAATATATGCCAACCTACAGTTTGTAACAGATGAATATGTGCCAGTCTGCAGTTTGTTACTGATTAATATATGCCAACCTACAGTTTGTAACAGATGAATATGTGCCAGTCTGCAGTTTGTTACTGATTAATATATGCCACCCTACAGTTTGTAACAGAGGAATATGTGCCAGTCTATAGTTTGTTACTGATTAATATATGCCAACCTACAGTTTATAACAGAGGAATATGTGCACGTCTGCAGTTTGTTACTGATTAATATATGCCACCCTACAGTTTATAACAGAGGGATATGTGCCAGTCTGCAGTTTGTTATTGATTAATATATGCCAACCTACAGTTTGTAAGAGAGGAATATGTGCCAGTCTGCAGTTTGTTACTGATTAATATATGCCACCCTACAGTTTGTAACAGATGAATATGTGCCAGTCTGCAATGTGTTACTGATTAATATATACCCCTATAGCAGGAGCGTGGTCTAGGTTTCGATAGCAGCGATACTTGCTCCATTCAAGGAGGAAAGGCAGAAAACACATACCGGTAAGAAATACATTGAATTCATCAGACACAGATGTGTCAGAAGACCCGGTAAGCCCGTCCTTATACATTTATTGAACTATTCCTATTACAGCCAAGTTTACCTATAAGAGAAAAAACCAAGAGACATTACAAAAATAAGTGAATTACATTATTACAACTTATTTATGAAGAGAGACATTGTTACTTTTTGATCGAAAATAGTAACATCGAGAGAAAATAAAGCCACTAAAACTGCGGCAATAAACTATTAAGGTGGAATAAAGAAAAATAAATTTTAAAAGGTGGAATCACTTAGAAAGATCATAAAAAGCTTATTATAGAAGTATTTTATATAACTAAATATTGCTTATTTTAAATTCAGAGAGACGTCCCATATCTATATTTCTGGAATATTATATATTTTTATTATGTTTTTATGTTTTAAATAAATGTACTTTTGTTAAATTGTAAAGAGGTCTCCAGACTATCTTATTTAGCTTATAGCGCTCCTACACTCTATATTGTTTTACCCGGTAATCATAGGGAAGATTACCTGTGAAGGAGCTTTAAGATTAGATTCCAGGCGCAGTTTCTTATATATCTATTTTTAACTGATTAATATATGCCAACATAAAGTTTGTAACAGAGGATTATGTGCCAGTCTGCAGTTTGTTACTGATTAATATATTCCAACATAAAGTTTGTAACAGAGGATTATGTGCCAGTCTGCAGTTTGTTACTGATTAATATATTCCAACATAAAGTTTGTAACAGAGGATTATGTGCCAGTCTGCAGTTTGTTACTGATTAATATATGCCAACATACAGTTTGTAATAGAGGAATATGTGCCAGTCTGCAGTCTGTTACTTATTAATATATGCCACCCTACAGTTTGTAACAGATGAATATGTGCCAGTCTGCAGTTTGTTACTGATTAATATATGCCAACATAAAGTTTGTAACAGAGGAATATGTGCCAGTCTGCAGTTTGTTACTGATTAATATATGCCAAAATACAGTTTGTAACAGAGGAATATGTGCCAGTCTGCAGTTTGTTACTGATTAATATATGCCAACATAAAGTTTGTAACAGAGGATTATGTGCCAGTCTGCAGTTTGTTACTGATTAATATATGCCAACATAAAGTTTGTAACAGAGGATTATGTGCCAGTCTGCAGTTTGTTACTGATTAATATATGCCAACATACAGTTTGTAACAGATGAATATGTGCCAGTCTGCAGTCTGTTACTGATTAATTTATGCCACCCTACAGTTTGTAACAGAGGAATATGTGCCAGTCTGCAGTTGGTTACTGATTTATTTATACCAACATACAGATTGTAACAGAGGAATATGTTCCGGTCTGCAGGTTGTTACTGATTAATATATGCCACCCTTCAGTTTGTAACAGAGGAATATGTGCCAGTCTGCAGTTTGTTACTGATTAATATATGCCACCCTACAGTTTGTAACAGAGGAACATGTGCCAGTCTATAGTTTGTTACTGATTAATATATGCCACCCTACAGTTTATAACAGAGGGATATGTGCCAGTCTGCAGTTTGTTATTGATTAATATATGCCAACATACAGTTTGTAACAGAGGAATATGTGCCAGTCTACAGTTTGTTACTGATTAATATATGCCACCCTACAGTTTGTAACAGAGGAATATGTGCCAGTCTGCAATGTGTTACTGATTAATATATGCCACCCTACAGTTTGTAACAGAGGAATATGTGCCAGTCTGCAGTTTGTTACTGATTAATATATGCCACCCTACAGTTTGTAACAGAGGAATATGTGCCAGTCTGCAGTTTGCCACTGATTACTATATGCCACCCTACTGTTTGTAACTTAGTTATATGTGGAAGTCTGCAGTTTGTTACTGATTAATATATGCCAACATACCCTTTGCAATAGAGGAATATGTGCCAGTCTGCAGTTTCTTACTGATTAATTTATGCCATCCTACAGTTTGTAAGAGAGGAATATGTGCCAGTCTGCAGTTGGTTACTGAATAATATATGCCACCCTACAGTTTGTAACAGAGGAATATGTGCCAGTCTGCAATTTGTTACTGATTAATATATGCCACTCTACAGTTTGTAACAGATGAATATGTGCCAGTCTGCAGTTTGTTACTGATTAATATAAGCCAACATACAGTTTACAACAGATGAATATGTGCCAGTCTGCCGTTTGTTACTGAATAATATAAGCCAACATACAGTTTGTAACAGAGGGATATGTGCCAGTCTGCAGTTTGTTACTGAATAATATATGCCACCCTAGAATTTGTAACAGATGAATATATGCCAGTCTGCAGTTTTTTTCTGAATAATATGTCATCCTACTGTTTGTAACAGAGGAATATGTGCCAGTCTGCAATTTTTTACTGAATAATATATGTCACCCTACTGTTTGTAACAGATGAATATGTGCCAGTCTGGAGTTTGTTACTGATTAATAAAAGCCAACATACAGTTTGTAACATATGAATATGTGCCAGTCTATAGTTTGATACTGATTAATATATGCCACCCTACAGTTTGTAACAGAGGAATATATGCCAGTCTGAAGTTTGTTACGGATTAATATATGCCAACATACAGGTTGTAACAGAGGAATATGTGCCAGTCTGCAGTTTGTTACTGATTAATATATGCCAACATACAGTTTGTAATAGAGGAATATGTGCCAGTCTGCAGTTTGTTACTGATTAATATATGCCACCCTACAGTTTGTAACAGAGGAATATCTGCCAGTCTGCAGTTTGTCACTGATTAATATATGCCACCCTACAGTTTGTAACAGAGGGATATGTGCCAGTCAGTCTGCAGTTTGTTGCTGATTAATATATGCCAAAATGCAGTTTGTAACAGATGAATCTGTGCCAGTCTGCAGTTTGTTACGGATTAATATAAGCCAACATACAGTTTGTAACAGATGAATATATGCCAGTCTGCAGTTTGTTACTGATTAATATATGCCAACATATAGTTTGTGATAGAGGAATATGTGCCAGTCTGCAGTTTGTTACTGAATAATATATGTCACCCTACTGTTTGTAACAGAGTAATATGTGCCAGTCTGCAGTTTGTTACTGAATAATATATGCCACCCTAGAATTTGTAACACAGGAATATGTGCCAGTCTGCAGTTTGTTTCTGAATAATATGTCATCCTACTGTTTGTAACAGAGGAATATGTGCCAGTCTGCAATTTTTACTGAATAATATATATCACCCTACTGTTTGTAACAGATGAATCTGTCCAGTCTGGAGTTTGTTACTGATTAATATAAGCCAACATACAGTTTGTAACATATGAATATGTGCCAGTCTATAGTTTGATACTGATTAATATATGCCACCCTACAGTTTGTAACAGAGGAATATATGCCAGTCTGCAGTTTGTTACTGATTAATATATGCCATTGCCAACATACAGTTTGTAACAGAGGAATATGTGCCAGTCTGCAGTTTGTTACTGATTAATATATGCCACCCTACTGTTTGTAACAGAAGAATGTGTCCCCGTCTTCAGTTTGTTACTGATTAATATATGCCACTCTACAGTTTGTAACAGATGAATATGTGCCAGTCTGCAGTTTGTTACTGATTAATATATGCTACCCTACAGTTTGTAACAGAGGATTATGTGCCAGTCTGCAGTTTTTTACTAATTCATTTATGCCACCCTACAGTTTGTAACAGAGGAATATGTGCCAGTCTGCAGTTTGTTAATGATTAATATATGCCAACATACAGTTTGTAACAGATGAATATGTGCCAGTCTGCAGTTTACTGATTCATATATGCCACCCTTCTCTTTGTAATAGAGGAATATGTGCCAGTCTGCAGTTTGTTACTGATTAATATATGCAACCCTACAGTTTGTAACAGAGGAATATGTGCCAGTCTGCAGTTTGTTACTGATTAATATATGTCACCCTACAGTTTGTAACAGAGGAATATGTGCCAGTCTGCAGTTTGTTACTGAATAATATATGTCACTCTACTGTTTGTAACAGAGGAATATGTGCCAGTCTGCAGTTTGTTACTGATCAATATATGCCACCCTACAGTTTGTAACAGAGGAATATGTGCCAGTCTGCAGTTTGTTACTGATTAATATATGCCACCCTACAGTTTGTAACAGATGAATATGTGCCAGTCTTCAGTTTGTTACTGAATAAGATATGCCAACCTACAGTTTGTAACAGAGAAATATGTGCCCGTCTGCAGTTTGTTACTGAATAATATATACCAACAATCAGTTTGTAACAGAGGAATATGTGCCAGTCTGCAGTTTGTTACTGATTAATATATGCAACCCTACAGTTTGTAACAGAGGAATATGTGCCACTCTGCAGTTTGTTACTGATTAATATATGCCACCCTACAGTTTCTAACAGATGAATATATGCCAGTATTCAGTTTGTTACTGAATAATATATGCCAGCCTACAGTTTATAACAGAGGAATATGTGCCCGTCTGCAGTTTGTTACTGACTAATATATGCTACCCTACAGTTTGTAACAGAGGATTATGTGCCAGTCTGCAGTTTGTTACTGAATAATTTATACAACGATAGCAAGAAGGTGACAGCAGATTCCAGTTTTATTTAGTGAAGACAAAAGTACATAGGCAACGTTTCAGGACCTTATCCCTTAGTCATGCCATGCCAAACAAACATACAAAAGTCACATATATACTGGTATGCCACTAGATGGCGCTCAAGAACATTTAACTCTTTCCACAATTAAATCTAATCCATTCTATAATATCTATTTTTCTTTTTTTTCTTTTTTATATTTATTTATTATTGTTGGCAGAATAGATACAATACATCACCAGATAAAAGAAAATTAAATTAAATCAAAACAGGTGAAAAACCATCTTCCCAGCAATAAGTATCATAATCATCTAACAAACGCCTAGATTTAGAGTTTGGCGTTAGCTGTCAAAACCAGCGTTAGGGGCTCCTAACGCTGGTTTTTACTGCCCGCTGGTATTTAGAGTCAGTCAGGAAAGGGTCTAACGCTCACTTTGCAGCCGCGACTTTTCCATACCGCAGATCCCCCTACGCCATTTGCGTATCCTATATTTTCAATGGGATCTTTCTAACGCCTGTATTTAGAGTTGTGGCTGAAGTGAGCGTTAGAAATCTAACGACAAGACTCCAGCCGCAGCAAAAAGCCAGGCGTTAAGAGCTTTCTGGGCTAACGCCGGTTCATAAAGCTCTTAACTACTGTGCTCTAAAGTACACTAACACCCATAAACTACCTATGTACCCCTAAACCGAGGCCCCCCCACATCGCCGCCACTCTATTAAAATTTTTTAACCCCTAATATCCCGACCGCACACCGCCGCAACCTACATTATCCCTATTTACGCCTAATCTGCTGCCCCTAACACCGCCGACCCCTATATTATATTTATTAACCCCTAATCTGCCGCCCCCAATGTCGCCTCCACCTACCTACAATTATTAACCCCTAATCTGCCGACCGGACCTCACTGCTACTCTAATAAATGTATTAACCCCTAAAGCTAAGTCTAACCATAACCCTAACACCCTCCTAAGTTAAATATAATTTTATTCTAACGAAATAAATTAACTCTTATTAAATAAATTATTCCTATTTAAAGCTAAATACTTACCTGTAAAATAAATCCTAATATAGCTACAATATAAATTATAATTATATTGTAGCTATTTTAGGATTTATATTTATTTTACAGGCAACTTTGCATTTATTTTAACCAGGTACAATAGCTATTAAATAGTTAATAACTATTTAATAGCTACCTAGTTAAAATAATTACAAAATTACCTGTAAAATAAATCCTAACCTAAGTTACAATTAAACCTAACACTACACTATCAATTAATTAATTAAATACAATACCTACAAATAAATACAATTAAATAAACTAACTAAAGTACAAAAAATAAAAAAGCTAAGTTACAAAAAATAAAAAAATTAATTACAAACATAATAAAAATATTACAACAATTTTAAACTAATTACACCTACTCTAAGCCCCCTAATAAAATAACAAAGCCCCCCAAAATAAAAAATGCCCTACCCTATTCTAAAATTAAAATAGAAAAGCTCTTTTACCTTTCCAGCACTTAAAAGGGCCTTTTGTGGGGCATGCCCCAAAGAATTCAGCTCTTTTGCCTGGAAAAAAAAACATACAATACCTCCCCCAACATTACAACCCACCACCCACATACCCCTAATCTAACCCAAACCCCCCTTAAATAAACTTAACACTAAGCCCCTGAAATCTTCCTACCTTATCTTCACCACACCGGGTATCACCGATCGCTCCAGGCTACGATGTCTTGATCCAAGCCCAAGCGGGGGGCTGAAGACGTCCATCCTCCGTCTGAAGTCTTGATCCAAGCGGCTGCTGAAGAAGTCCATCTTCGGGCAGAAGTCTTCATCCTATCCGGGCAGAAGAGGAGATCCGGACCAGCAAACATCTTCATCCAAGCAGCATCTTCTATGTTCTTCCATCCGATGACAAGCGGCTCCATCTTCAAGACCTCCGGCGCGGATCCATCCTCTTCTTCCGACGACTAGACGACAAATGAAGGTTCCTTTAAGGGACGTCATCCAAGATGGGTCCCTCGAATTCCGATTGGCTGATAGGATTCTATCAGCCAATCGGAATTGAGGTAGGAAAATTCTGATTGGCTGATGGAATCAGCCAATCAGATTCAAGTTCAATCCGATTGGCTGATCCAATCAGCCAATCAGATTGAGCTCGCATTCTATTGGCTGTTCCGATCAGTTAGAATAGGGTAGGGCATTTTTTTTATTTTGGGGCTTTGTTATTTTATTAGGGGGCTTAGAGTAGGTGTAATTTTGTAAATATTTTTTTATTTTTTGTAACTTAGCTTTTTTTTATTTTTTGTACTTTAGTTAGTTTATTTAATTGTATTTATTTGTAGGTATTGTATTCAATTAATTTATTGATAGTGTAGTGTTAGGTTTAATTGTAACTTAGGTTAGGATTTATTTTACAGGTAATTTTGTAATTATTTTAACTAGGTAGCTATTAAATAGTTTTAACTATTTAATAGCTATTGTACCTGGTTAAAATAAATACAAAGGTGCCTGTAAAATAAATATTAATCCTAAAATAGCTACAATATAATTATAATTTATATTGTAGCTATATTAGGATTTATTTTACAGGTAAGTATTTAGCTTTAAATAGGAATAATTTATTTAATAAGAGTTAATTTATTTCGTTAGAATAAAATTATATTTAACTTAGGGGGTGTTAGGGTTAGGGTTAGACTTGGCTTTAGGGGTTTATACATTTATTAGAGTAGCGGTGAGGTCCGGTCGGCAGATTAGGGGTTAATACTTGAAGTTAGGTGTCGGTGATGTTAGGGAGGGCAGATTAGGGGTTAATACTATTTATTATAGGGTTATTGAGGCGGGAGTGAGGCGGATTAGGGGTTAATAACTTTATTATAGTAGCGGCGAGGTCCGGTCGGCAGATTAGGGGTTAATAATTGTAGGTAGGTAGCGGCGACGTTGGGGGCGGCAGATTAGGGGTTAATAAATATAATATAGGGGTCGGTGGTGTTAGGGGCAGCAGATTAGGGGTACATAGGGATAACGTAGGTGGCGGCGGTGTACGGAGCGGCAGATTAGGGGTTAATAATAATATGCAGGGGTCAGCGATAGCGGGGGTGGCAGATTAGGGGTTAATAAGTGTACGGTTAGGGGTGTTTAGACTCAGGGTACATGTTAGGGTGTTAGGTGCAGACTTAGGAAGTGTTTTCCCATAGGAAACAATGGGGCTGCGTTAGGAGCTGAACGCGGCTTTTTTGCAGGTGTTAGGTTTTTTTTCAGCTCAAACTGCCCCATTGTTTCCTATGGGGGAATCGTGCACAAGCACGTTTTTGAAGCTGGCCGCGTCCGTAAGCACCGCTGGTATTTAGAGTTGCAGTGGCGGTAAATTATGCTCTACGCTCCCTTTTTGGAGCCTAACGCAGCCCTTCTGTGAACTCTAAATACCAGCAGTATTTAAAAGGTGCGGGGGGAAAAAAGCCAGCGTTAGCAACGCGGGTTGTTACCGACAAAACTCTAAATCTAGCCGAAAGTAAATAGCAGAAGAATATTCAGTTGCTTTTTATAATATCTAACATCTACCAACAGTTTTCATTATTTTAAACAACACAGAACACAGAACAAAACGAAAACACACAAAACGAGAAAAAAAACAAAAAACTAATTTATATGTAGGCAAGGAACTTCCTCCCATGCTAATGAGTCATAAGGTATCCACTCTCATTCACGGGGTCCCTAGGTAATATATAACCAGCTTTTTTTTTTTTCCAAATATGAAAAATGCCAAAGCTTAAGCCTGGAGTAAAGTCTGGATGTCCAAGAATGGGAAGAAATTTAGATATCCTAAAATTATCCTTAAGGTCTGTGCAGAATTTTTGCCATGCTTTGACAGTGTTACTAATAATTTTAAAGTTGGATATTTCAGGTGGTAGCTTTGCTATCAGGATATGTAGAATTGTCTTCAAAACAAAAGGTTTTATTAAACTATTCTCCATATCCACTAAAGAACAATTATTTTTTTCTGTAATCCTATTGCTATCTTTAGCATTGTAACCTGATTATATAGTCTAAGGTTTGGAAGTCCAAATCCTCCAAATTCTTTATCTAAAAATAAGATATTTTTAGAGAGACAAACTCTTCTCTTCCCCCATATAAAGCAATTGCAATCTTTCTCATATTTCTTTAAATCTATCGGCTAGATTTGGAGTTTGGCGGTAGATGGGGTGCTAACGCTACGCGTGGTTTATGTCTAACGCACAGCATTGTTTGACTCCGGTATTTAGAGTACAAAAAAGACCATCTAACGATGCTCCTAATGCGTGTATGTCACACGCGGAATCCTGCCCGCGTTAGACAGTCTCCCATAGAGATCAATGGAAATGCAAAAAAAACTCTTTTTTCACCTAATACTCGATCTCGCGAGAAATACGCACAGCTCGGTCATATCACGCATACCACATCATGCACAACAATAACACGCCGCAAATGTCACAACAACAATCACTCAACAAAGCACAGAAGCATTACACATTCACAAGCGGGGGGATTTTTAATACAATTTAATACAGGGAATACGCATATACTTTAACCCCTTAATGACCACAGCACTTTTCCATTTTCTGCCCGTTTGGGACCAAGGCTATTTTTACATTTTTGCGGTGTTTGTGTTTAGCTGTAATTTTCCTCTTACTTATTTACTGTACCCACACATATTATATATCGTTTTTCTCGCCATTAAATGGACTTTCTAAAGATACCATTATTTTCATCATATCTTATAAATTACTATAAAAAATAATATAAAATATGAGGAAAAATTTAAAAAAACACACTTTTTCTAACTTTGACCCCCAAAATCTGTTACATATCTACAACCACCAAAAAACACCCATGCTAAATAGTTTCAAAATTTTGTCCTGAGTTTAGAAATACCCAATGTTTACATGTTCTTTGCTTTTTTTGCAAGTTATAGGGCCATAAATACAAGTAGCACTTTGCTATTTCCAAACCACTTTTTTCCAAAATTAGCGCTAGTTACATTAGAACACTAATATCTTTCAGGAATCCCTGAATATCCCTTGACATGTATATATTTTTTTTTAGTAGACATCCCAAAGTATTGATCTAGGACAATTTTGGTATATTTCATACCACCATTTCACCGCCAAATGCGATCAAATACAAAAAATCGTTCACTTTTTCACAAATTTTTTCACAAACTTTTGGTTTCTCACTGAAATTATTTACAAACAACTTGTGCAATTATGGCACAAATGGTTGTAAATACTTGTCTGGGATCCCCTTTGTTCAGAAATAGCAGACATATATGACTTTGGCGTTGCTTTCTGGTAATTAGAAGGCCGCTAAATCCTGCTGCGCCTCACACGTGTATTATGGCTAGCAGTGAAGGGGTTAATTAGGGAGTTTGTAGGGAGCTTGCAGGGTTAATTTTAGCTTTAGTGTAGAGATCAGCCTCCCACCTGACACATCCCACCCCCTGATCCCTCCCAAACAGCTCCCTTCCCTCCCCCACCCCACAATTGTCCCCGCCATCTTAAGTACTGGCAGAAAGTCTGCCAGTACTAAAATAAAAGGGTTTTTAAAAAAAAAAAAAAAAAAAATTTTTTAGCATATTTACATATGCTAGGGTGTAGGATCCCCCCCTTAGCCCCCAACCTCCCTGATCCCCCCCAAAACCGCTCTCTAACCCTCCCCTCTGCCTCATTGGGGGCCATCTTGGGTACTGGCAGCTGTCTGCCAGTACCCAGTTTGCAAAAAAAAGTGCTTTTTTTATTTTTGTTTGGCTTTTTTCTGTAGTGTAGCTTCCCCCCCCCCACACAGACAAACCCCCACCACCTTGCTGATCTTTTTTTTTTTAAATATTTAGACATTTATAAGCTTTTTATTAATACATTTTCTGTAGTGTAGCGGTTCCCACCCGCTCCCTCCCCGTGCACGCGCCCGCCCCCGCCCTCCCGTGCACGCGCGCGCGTCCGTGCGTGCCCCCGCTCATCCCCGCCCACGATCCCGCCCCCCCTGCACATAACCAGGGCCATCGATGGCCGCCACCCGCCTCCCGGTCCGGCTCCCACCCACCAACGCAGGGAGCCACCGATCTCCGGTGCAGAGAGGGCCACAGAGTGGCTCTCTCTGCACCGGATGGCTACCAAAGGTTATTGCAGGATGCCTCCATATTGAGGCATCACTGCAATAACCGGAAAGCAGCTGGAAGCGAGCAGGATCGCTTCCAGCTGCTTTCCACACCGAGGACGTGCAGGGTACGTTCTCAGGCATTAACTGCCTTTTTTTTGAGGATGTACCCTGCACGTCCTCGGTCGTTAAGGGTTTAAGATGCGGAAATTCGCAAAATAACAACAAGGAATAAAAAATCTATACATACACTAGCAAAATAATCGCATTCAATATCACTATATATTAGGACAAACATACATATACAACACTTCAATAATAACACACCATCGCAAATTCACATTTAAACAGAATACTATTGGACAATGTTAGAGAAAACGACCACTATGACATCATCGCATTCTACACATTCCACAAATACTAACTCCAAATGAGCATGTGCAAATTCACACAACTAATACACATTGCACTAATATTAATTGCTAATAAAGCACACCTGAACACAATTTACAACGGAAATTGGTACATCATTAAACATTTACACAGGGTATATAAGCACCACACAAGCATAGCTTCTTTGACTGTGTTGCTGGTGGGTCTTTGGAGATTGGAGGTTTAAGATTAGAGAGTTTGTGCATTATTGTGAGTGAGTTAGTGTTAGTGTGAGAGAGTCAGTTGTTAGTGTTATCGTGAGTGAGTGAGTGGGAGTTAGTGGGAGCGTGAGTGAGTTATTGGTAGTGGGAGTTGTTAGTGAGAGTTAGTGGTAGTGTGAGTCAGTTAGTGGGAGCGTGAGTTAGTGGTAGTGTGAGTTATTAAGAGTTAGTGGGAGTGTGAGTTAGTGAGAATTAGTAGTAGTGTGTTAGTGAGAATTAGTAGTAGTGTGAGTTAGCTAGCGAGTGATTTTTCTGTACACTTAACACATTTACACGCAAACACATTCAATACATACATACACTTATCAATAACACTACATACACTCCATCCCCCATACCCCCTCATACTACACTCCATACCCCATTCCCTGTAGTCCCATTCCCTTTCATCCCATTTACTCTTATCCCATACCCCATACCCATCCCATACCCATCCCCTAGTTACATTTAGTTTACATATCCTCCTTTTAGTCTTCTTCTTCTTTTGGTTTATTTAAATACTCCTTACCCTCTTTGTTTTTTTAGATCCCTCTCACACTTTCAGCACTTTTTTTGTCTTTTTAGTTCTTTATTTTGACCCCCTTTCATTTCATCACACTTTATTTGGGGTTTAGTTTAGGGAACAGATGGAGGGCAGGCAGGGGAGAGGTAGAGGGGGGAGGAGAGGGAGGGGGAGAGGAACAGGGCAGGAAGGGGGGCAGGAAGCGGGGGTGGAAGCGGTGGGTGGACCCAGCCACTTGGTTCAAGATGAACAAGTGGCTGGGCCCAGTGGCGGACAGAGTAGGGCTTCACAGTCCGGGAAACAGAGGGCATCGTCACAGGGGAAGGCCAAGGCGACTAGGGAGGCGAGGTTTTCGATGGAGGAGAAGGAGGCCCTCGTAGAAGCATATATGGCCAGGTATAGGAGGCTGCAGCACCAGAAGACCACCCCGACTGAGAAGAGGAAGCTCTGGCATGAGATTAGGAATGCAGTCAATGCAGTGGGTGGCCGGAACAGAGATATGGACTCTATAAAACATCGCTACCGGGACTGTAAGATGGATCTCAAGAAAAAGTTAAGCCTGGAGGCCCGACATTCCGCAGGAACCAGTGGCGGCCCTGCCCTGGAAATCGAGTACTGCCGATGGGAGGAAATGTTGCGGCCCAGCATCTCTAAGGTGGATGTAGTCGGTATCGGAGGAATTGATACCGGGAACCTGCCATTCTCATCTGACGGTAAGCTCATTGAAGAATAAATTCACATACGAATGTATTTCAAGGGACACTATACGCAAACCTTTACTTTCATGATTGAGGTAGAGAATACAATTTGACAAAACATTCAAATGTACTTATATTACCTAATTTGAATCATTCTTGAGATATATTCTAACATATATGCCCCCCTTATTCTAACACAATAGCGCATATTTATGAATTAGATATCTTTAACATTAAACACAACAGTCATTTTTCAGAAAAAGGAACATATTGTTGACAAACATATTAAACAACATGGACTATAGAGATTTGCACTTGCCTCGAAATATCATATGCATGAAAACATTTTGCTTTCGTTCGTTTATTCAACCAGACATCCAGCAAAAGAGAATGTGGTGGTCTTTATCAGCTACGGGTCAACAATGTAACATGATGCAAAAAATCCATATTCGCAAGGTTTTTAAAATTGGCTTCATTCACAAACGTGTTTAACGTGCACAAACAAATATTGCGGGACTACGTAATACAATCAGACGTTTTTTTACCTTTGCATGTGACGTCTTAATTAACATGGCGCTTACTTGATCACGTAAGAACGCCATCCAATAAAAGGCACATTCTTGATCACGTAAGAACGCCACAAAAAAAAAGGCGCATCCTTGATCGCGTCAAAACGCCATCCAGTAAAAGGCACATTCTTGATCACGTAAGAACGTCAGTCAATACAAGGAATCATTGGACAGCCTGGCAGGTGACGTCTTAAGCAACATGGCGCATCCGCGATCGCTGAAAAACCGCAGCCAATACAAGGACTCAGTTGACAGCTTGGCATATCACTAAGAAACGTATTTATATTTTAGTAACTAGTATGTGTCTAGATTGCTATCTAGGAATGTCACGAAATCATGAATCATCTTTTCGGACTTGACTATCCCTTGAACTATAGCTATGGTGTATATCTTTAACATTTAAAAGATACACATGAGAAATACATATGCCATTGATGTTTTAAGATATGTTTAGATTGTTTTGGAATAACAATAATGACACATGTATTGATTAAACGTGTCATTTATTCAAGTTGAAATATGGTCAGCCTACCTATAGCCATATATGGTAGGAGAAGTATTTTGTTAGCATATTTGGTAAAAAATATTCATCATCTAAAATATGCGCATTACACACAGAGATTTATTTGGTTACACTTTTACAATAAGATAGAATTGAAAATGAAATACATGTGCTGTCAACATTACAATAAGATTGTTTATTAATAAGATTATATGTCCTTGTTCATGTAAAAAGGACAAAAACCATCACTTAAAGGGACATGATTTTTTTTTTTTTAAAAGAGGATACACAGAGACAATACTATTTCAATAAAATGAACACTTTACAGGGATTATATAATTGTATCAATCCTCAGATCATTTGTTAAAGGTGCATCAATTCATGCAGAGTTTCTAAATACACACATGGATGTGAAAATCGAAATATACATACACTGTGTGCAGAATTATTAGGCAAATGAGTATTTTGACCACATCATTCTCTTTATGCATGTTGTCTTACTCCAAGCTGTATAGGCTCGAAAGCCTACTACCAATTAAGCATATTGTGCATCTCTGTAATGAGAAGGGGTGTGGTCTAATGACATCAACACCCTATATCAGGTGTGCATAATTATTAGGCAACTTCCTTTCCTTTGGCAAAATTGGTCAAAAGAAGGACTTGACAGGCTCAGAAAAGTCAAAAATAGTGAGATATCTTGCAGAGGGATGCAGCACTCTTAAAATTGCAAAGCTTCTGAAGCGTGATCATCGAACAATCAAGCGTTTCATTCAAAATAGTTAACAGGGTCGCAAGAAGCGTGTGGAAAAACCAAGGAGCAAAATAACTGCCCATGAACTGAGAAAAGTCAAGCGTGCAGCTGCCAAGATGCCACTTGCCACCAGTTTGGCCATATTTCAGAGCTGCAACATCACTGGAGTGCCCAAAAGCACAAGGTGTGCAATACTCAGAGACATGGCCAAGGTAAGAAAGGCTGAAAGACGACCACCACTGAACAAGACACACAAGCTGAAACGTCAAGATTGGGCCAAGAAATATCTCAAGACTGATTTTTCTAAGGTTTTATGGACTGATGAAATGAGAGTGAGTCTTGATGGGCCAGATGGATGGGCCCGTGGCTGGATTGGTAAAGGGCAGAGAGCTCCAGTCCGACTCAGATGCCAGCAAGGTGGAGGTGGAGTACTGGTTTGGGCTGGTATCATCAAAGATGAGCTTGTGGGGCCTTTTCGGGTTGAGGATGGAGTCAAGCTCAACTCCCAGTCCTACTGCCAGTTTCTGGAAGACACCTTCTTCAAGCAGTGGTACAGGAAGAAGTCTGCATCCTTCAAGAAAAACATGATTTTCATGCAGGACAATGCTCCATCACACGCGTCCAAGTACTCCACAGTGTGGCTGGCAAGAAAGGGTATAAAAGAAGAAAATCTAATGACATGTGGTCCATCATCAAATGTGAGATTTACAAGGAGGGAAAACAGTACACCTCTCTGAACAGTGTCTGGGAGGCTGTGGTTGCTGCTGCACGCAATGTTGATGGTGAACAGATCAAAACACTGACAGAATCCATGGATGGCAGGCTTTTGAGTGTCCTTGCAAAGAAAGGTGGTTATATTGGTCACTGATTTGTTTTTGTTTTGTTTTTGAATGTCAGAAATGTATATTTGTGAATGTTGAGATGTTATATTGGTTTCACTGGTAAAAATAAATAATTGAAATGGGTATATATTTGTTTTTTGTTAAGTTGCCTAATAATTATGCACAGTAATAGTCACCTGCACACACAGATATCCCCCTAAAATAGCTATAACTAAAAACAAACTAAAAACTACTTCCAAAACTATTCAGCTTTGATATTAATGAGTTTTTTGGGTTCATTGAGAACATGGTTGTTGTTCAATAATAAAATTAATCCTCAAAAATACAACTTGCCTAATAATTCTGCACTCCCTGTATATACACAAATAACAATCTATATATACATATATAAAAGAATTACTATGCTAATCATAATCATGCAATGATAAAACTTTGAGAAAAATATATAAAGACAAATAATAAAATTACATTGGAGATGTTAATCTTAAAGTCATTTACAATTGTATTACATATATGATTCTTGAAAATCCATTATTTTTGGTAGGTCCCTTTAAGGATCAACCAGATAAACTAGAGCTTTCAATCAATAAAATGAATAATGAGGACAAAGAATCGTGCAATGACATGTCTTTTATTAGTATGTAAGAAAACATCAACAACGTTTATAAATAATTTTGTAAAAATAAGGAATATTTGAGCCATATGACAAGGTAACAGAGTGCATCACAGTCCATGAAGAGAGTTGCCAAGGGCCAGCATAGCCCCATTGGAGACATATGACAACGTAACAGAGTGCATCACAGTCCATGAAGAGAGTTGTCAAGGGCCAGCATAGCCCCATTGTAGATATATGACAAGGTAACAGAGTGCATCACAGTCCATGAAGAGAGTTGCCAAGGGCCAGCATAGCCCCATTGGAGACATATGACAAGGTAACAGAGTGCATCACAGTCCATGAAGAGAGTTGCCAAGGGCCAGCATAGCCCCATTGGAGACATATGACAAGGTAACAGAGTGCATCACAGTCCATGAAGAGAGTTGCCAAGGGCCAGCATAGCCCCATTGGAGACATATGACAAGGTAAACGAGTGCAACAGGCACAACAATAAACTTAAAAAAAGGCCAAATGGCAACAATAACAAAAACATCAACATGTGGACGGAGGATTCTTATCTGCGCCCTTGGAGCATCTCCAGATCCTCCACTTACTGGTCATCCTCCTCATCGTCCTGTGCATGTCCAGCTCCAGATTCAGGCCTTGAATTTAATAGCATGATCTGCCGCAGAGTCAAATCCTGAACCCGGAGCTGGGCCTGCATGGTGTCGTTCATCCCTCTCAGGACAGCTGCGTTCCTCAACACGGCCTGCTCTACTCGTGCTATACCTTCTAGCATGAGCCATGCTGAGTCACAGCCTAAAATAAAGAATAAATCAAATATTAAGGATAATTACACAATAGACGAAAAAATAAGCAAAGATACATTGTCATCATAAAGACAAATCATTCTTTACATCAATTTGTTTAAATTGATTCTTTACACATTAAATATGTTATTCAGACAGACCGAAATCATTAAAGGGACAGTTTACTCAAACATGTTGTCCCCTTTAATTGGTTTGCGATGATCCACTTATACAGCTTGAGTGTATCAAATCTTGTTAAAGGATTTACATTGTACTTACATTAGCAATTTAAATATTTTAATTATACTGTGGTAGGCACACCTATCCTTAAACATTTTGGCGTTGAGGACAAGCTGTGTAAACATAGCAACCTGAAGAAATTACATTCCCACTGGGTTAGACAAGAGATAATGTATCAACATTTGTACATAAATTGTTGGATCCAAGTAGTGGTGATTGGTATATGTAGTGATATCAAATTAAAGGGACACTGAACCTAAATATTTAATTGACTGATTCAGATAGAGCATGACATTAGAAATATGAAAAAATTACACATATTCTTTAAATGTTAGAATTCTCTAGCTAGATTTTGAATGCAAGAATGTAGGTTTATAGGGCAGGCCATATTTGTTTATCAACTTTGGTTGTCCCTGCTGGTTGATGGATACATTCATCCAACAATAAAGAAATGATGTCCACAATTATTTTCTATTTAAAATTAATTCTAGCCATTTCTTTGTTTCAATAAAGATAGCAAGAGAATGAAGAATAATTCATAAGAGTAGTAAATTATAAATTTTATTAACATTGCATGCTCTATTTGAATCACAATAGAAACAATTTGCCTTCAGTGTACCTTTAAGTATCTTATAATGTGGATTTTGAATGATACTTACAGCTGTGCCTGGGAAGGACAATCCGACACCCAGGACAATGAAGGTTGAGACAGGGGGGAGGGATGGGATTGGGTTGGGGAGGGATGGGATTGGGTTGGGGAGGGATGAGCTGCTGCTCCGGGGTAGGCCGTACAGCTGGGGAGTGGTGAGTTGGGGTCTGGGCAGCTGTACGGGCCATAATACGGGGAGAGCGGCGAAGGGGGGTGAAGGGGCGTGTTTTGGGAGGGACAGGGAAGGGGCGTTTTTTGGAAGGGACAGGAAATGACAAATGGGAAGGGCCGGCAGGGGTCTGGGCCTGGGCAGGGGTCTGGGCCTGGGCAGGAGTCTGTGCCTGGGCAGGGGTCTGGGCCTGGGCAGTGGTCGGGGTCTGGGCCTGGGCAGGGGTCTGTGACTGGGCAGGGGACTGGGCAGGGGCGGAAACCAGATGACCAGATGTGGAGGATCCATCTGAAAAAAATAATCCAAATATATTAACATCTCATACATCATGAAATCAAATCAACGCATTTCAAATTGATTATGTTTTTAATATACTTAGAAGTGTGTTTGAATTTCTAAACAATTATGAAATGAGGATATGGTATGCATATAGGCACTCAGATGAATATCAATGACTGTCTGTACAATTATAACATTATTATTGTGTTTTGGCCTGGAATATGCATGTGACATAATGATGGCATTAATTATAAATTTAAAAAAAACAAAAAAACATCAAAGCAGATTTTCATGCTGCCTGATATAGAAAGGGGGCAGTAGTGTATTTGAACAGACAAATAATATTCCTTTTTAAAGTGCAAAAGCTGTAGACTTTGAATGTCTTCAATAAAATGATTTCAAATAAAGCAACATGTTGGAAACATGATAGCTATATTTCACATACCATCAGACTCCAAGGCAGCCTCTTCCTCCTCCGTCACACATGTTAAATCAATCTCTGTAAAACATAACATGTTGTGTACACGTTAAGATCAGATATTATAACATATGTTACTGTTGATCAAAGACACACATCAATGTTGCATTAAAGATATACACACCCAAAGTTATGATTTACATCATTTTGATGGAGCATACAAATTACATTAGATTTGTTATTCTCAATGATTCAGATTTTCTATGTATTGTTTGTATTAATTCAAAAGCATAGTACATAGAACATTTAAGATTTCTCATGTGTGTATCACTTGATGACTGTTGTCAAAAATGAACATGGAAACAAACATATGCTATACATCTTCTGAATAACAAAGGTGTAGACTAAGAAAGTTTTAATTATTAATCTTTCAATATTCCAAGAAAATTAATATATAATCAGAGGAGTAAATTATATGTTTGTTTCAAATGTTATGCTTCATCCGAATCATGCTCATAATATTGATTACCAATACACCTTCAATGACATATAAATGAGTCAATGGACTTACCAGGAGACCGCAAAGGCGGCTCTGTGTCAGTGCTGGATTCCTCTGGGCTCCCCACACCAACTCTCTCTATGAATGATATAGATATATATTAGTGAACACATTTGGGATAGCACTAAATCACATCTGTAGCGAATTTTAAGAATAATCAACTTGAAAATGTGAAGAATAGAGCAGTCATTAAACAAAAAAATGCTTGATTGAATCAAGGGGATTCTGTTAAAAATGATGTATTGAACATATGTTTAATTTCTGACTATATTAGACATCAAACTCATCTCATACGATGCTATTGCATATCTAAATATACCCATTGATCAATGTTCTTAAAATAATACACACAAACCACATTTTGAATAACAGCTGTTGACAAATATAAACAAAGACATGTGGCACATCGAGCCATTTGTGCAATGTACAGTAATCTTGTTTAGGACACAACACATATTTATCACAATACAAAACCAAATTGATTAGTACAAATATGTAATCATGGTGCTGTTAGAGTATGCTGATATCTATAAAGTAACTCCAACAGTGAATATGTGAATTATATATCAATATTGTCTAATCCAAAGAATGTAAAGATGAATGAATCTATTGTTTATTAAAGGGACACTGACATGATTTATTTCAATCATTGATTTCAATGTTCAAACTGTTCCAAATGATTTAACATTGACTCCTATTATAATTGGAATGTTGCTACATTTTAATCTTAAAGGCAGATAAGCAATATTGGATTCAATAAATATTGTTTGTTGAAGGTATCCACCAATCATCAATCAAAACCCAGGTTGGTCAACCAAAATTGAGCTGCAGATAAACGTACATTCTTGATTTTAAAATACATTTAGCAATAGAATATTTCACATATGATTATAGTATTATATTTAAATGTTGATTAATATTGCATGCTCTATCTGAATGACAACATTAATAATTTTAGCTCAGTATCCCTTTAATATAAAATTATATTGATTTGACAATGTTGGTGTTAATTAATTCTCGACTCCATATGTTGATGTAATGAATGGGATTGAGCATGCAATTCCAATCTAATATGTTATTTAAGGATATCCTAAGAATTATTTAATTTTCATCTATTAAAGGGACATGAAGCTCTAAATGTGTAATTGTATACTTTTTTAAACTATGTACTACTGTTATCTGAACACATGATTTTAACTTTTGGAAATATGCCAATTTATGCATAGAAAAACAGCCGGATAATACCAGTAATGCATTGTTTAACCTAAACCAAAATCCATTAATTTTTTTAAGAACTAAAACAATAGACTGAACCAATGTAGCTCATAAAATGTTTAAACAAAACAATAAAATCACGTTTAAAATGAATTCTATGTAAAATTTAGTTGGCATGTCCCTTAAATGACGTGATCAATTTCAAAAATGGAATCTATATTTTTAAAATCTAAACATATGCAAAATTGTGTGTATTTTTAAAAAATGTATACAAATAAGATTAAGCAATACACAAGGGAAGAATATAAATTGGACATTCAAAGAATCTTACATTAAAATTAAGACATCCAGAATAGATGGGATATCTTAAATTCCAAACAAAATCAGAGTAGTCATACAATGTAATCCTACTTTTTGGTTTTATTTATTCTTATTTGCAAAAAGTTTTAAAATCCATTTTGAAGATACATATAAATATTGAACAATGTGGATTTAGTATGTAATGTTCTGTCCATGTTTCTAAGACAAATGTCAATTAAAATGAGACATACCATACTGTGACAAGCCCTGCCTTGAGGATCCAGCACCAACATCCAGATCTGTAATATATTAAATGAGGATTGGATATCATTAATACAAATCATGCCATGTTTAAAATCTTTACATTATTAGCAAATCAATTAAATACTATTAATCCTTTGGTAGTCCCATGAGTTAATTGTTTCCTCAATTCAATTCATGATAAATATATCCTGTACTCTTATTTTCAATCAGTTGTGTTGTTTACTGTAGCTTAAATTATTTTTTTGTGTTATTTCATTCTCATCAATTGATGGGAATATGTTATAATTTATTTGGATTCTTCTTTTTTTATTATGTATAATATTGAAAATAAGAATACTGTATTCTTCACATATATAATAATTCACATTTCATTTTGACCAACATGTGTAAAGCAATGCCACTTACAGCAAACCCATGTTAACGTGTATGCACAATTCCATTTTCACGATCATTGCGCAATGATTCCAAGCAGAATTATGCATCCGTCATTTGACCAACATGTATAAAGCAATGCCACTTACAGCAAACCCATGTTAACGTGTATGCGCAATTCCATTTTCGTGATCATTGCGCAATGATTCCAAGCGGAATTACGCATCCGTCATTTGACCAACATGTATAAAGCAATGCCACTTACAGCAAACCCATGTTAACGTGTATGCGCAATTCCATTTTCGCGATCATTGTGCAATGATTCCAAGCGGGATTACGCATCCGTCATTTGACCAACATGTATAAAGCAAAACCCATGTTAACGTGTATGCGCAATTCCATTTTTGCGATCATTGCGCAATGATTCCAAGCGGAATTACGCATCCGTCATTTGACCAACATGTATAAAGCAATGCCACTTACAGCAAACCCATGTTAACGTGTATGGGCAATTCCATTTTCGCGATCATTGCGCAATGATTCCAAGCGGAATTACGCATCCGTCATTTGACCAACATGTATAAAGCAATGCCACTTACAGCTAACCCATGTTAACGTGTATGCGCAATTTCATTTTCGCTCTGTGACGCATATTCTGTAGAGCGCAAGAAACATCATTCCTATTTCATGTGTCACTAATCTAAAATCAGATATCTAAACCTCATATGTAGTGTATGTTGTGAGATCTGTATAGGTTTAGTATCTGACTATATACACATTTTTAAAAATAAATCAAATATTAAGATATTATATGAAGTTGGATAGTTACCTGGTTCAGATTCTCCATCATCTCCTCCCAGGCCACCGGACGGAGAAGCAGCTGCCCTGGCCCCCGCGTCAGGACTTTCAGATCCCGCAGCTGGGAGGGAAGAAGAGGAGGCCGAGGATGGCGAGGATCTAAATCTTTTGGGGACCCGTAGATTGAGGAGCTCGCATAAAGTCACCTCATAAGGGAGTAGGTATAGTTTCTGCGGGGCCTTTCTTTGGCCCCCTCTTTTACGGGCTTGTACCCAGTCCCTTATGAGGTTGACTTTTTTTTGTTAAGCGCAACCTCATATCTCCGAATCTCCTCATGATTTGATCCTGGCTCCTCTCGACGTCACACACCAATTTAACCGCATTGGTGATAGACTCCCAGAGGGCCTTCTTAACAGGCGCATCTGTCAACCTCCTCTTGTTCCCAAACAGCTGGGGATAAAAGTCCTTGACGGCGTGGACCAGTGCAGCGCTCTCCTGCTTGGTGAACCTGGGAGGTTTCATGCCTGCTGGGTTGTAGAATATATAATATATAATAATAATATATACTGCCTGCAGGCATTAGAGAACTGACAAAGATGGCAACGTGTAATGGACTTTTATATGGTGAAGTAAACATGAGATGCACCATGGGACAAGTTATCTGTACATCTGATTGGATAAAAGTTTGAAATATTGTTAGAATGTCTGTGAGACCATCCTGACTCAAGTTGTGTTTGTGTGATGAACTGGCCGTTCCTTAATGTTTCATATCTTAGCAACTTCCATACACATACATCCTGGTGGTGCTATAACTTCATTTTTCATGTAGACTTATTTGTAACTCATGGGCCTGTCATGCGGATATGTGTGACGCAGATTTAATATCCGTGATCCGTTAAATATTAATGATTAAATTCTCTTTAAAATCTAATACTGTCACATTAGTAAATGTTGTAGACATTTCTCGGTTTAATAACGGTCTGTTTCTTTAATACAAATACACATTTAATATTGTATGTCTTTATTGTTCATAAAATCCATTTCTTGACTTATTGTGAAGTATTAATATTGCTCTATTAAATGTATTTATAATGCACATTGATTGTGTGCTATTGCGTGACATTAGACTCTAATGTTTAAAGATGCTAATCTGGTGTTTCAAGATGCGTTTCCCACGCAATATTTCTGAATGTTCAAATTCAGGTTATAATGTCAGTAACTTGGATAATCTGTTTATAAATGTTAAACTACAGGTTTGTTTGTTATTAGTAAATAAACCTCGAGCTTGTATTTGTCTGAAGTGCTCATATATGTTATTGTGCAATGGCGTCTTTATTTTTAAATAGACATTACAAACAAACAATTGTATCAAATGATCTGTAGAGATAGAAAATTGTTTAGACTTTAAAATGTAACTCAATTTATCTTAGTATTTAGATATCCTCAACAGAAGAAATTTAAATGCACATGGTTGAGCCAATCACATAAGGCATCTCTGTGCATCCACCAATCTTCATCTACTGAGCCTATCTCGATATGTAACTCATGGGCCTGTCATGCGGATATGTGTGACGCAGATTTAATATCCGTGATCCGTTAAATATTAATGATTAAATTCTCTTTAAAATCTAATACTGTCACATTAGTAAATGTTGTAGACATTTCTCGGTTTAATAACGGTCTGTTTCTTTAATACAAATACACATTTAATATTGTATGTCTTTATTGTTCATAAAATCCATTTCTTGACTTATTGTGACGTATTGATATTGCTCTATTAAATGTATTTATAATGCACATTGATTGTGTGCTATTGCGTGACATTAGACTCTAATGTTTAAAGATGCTAATCTGGTGTTTCAAGATGCGTTTCCCACGCAATATTTCTGAATGTTCAAATTCAGGTTATAATGTCAGTAACTTGGATAATCTGTTTATAAATGTTAAACTACAGGTTTGTTTGTTATTAGTAAATAAACCTCGAGCTTGTATTTGTCTGAAGTGCTCATATATGTTATTGTGCAATGGCGTCTTTATTTTTAAATAGACATTACAAACAAACAATTGTATCAAATGATCTGTAGAGATAGAAAATTGTTTAGACTTTGAAATGTAACTCAATTTATCTTAGTATTTAGATATCCTCAACAGAAGAAATTTAAATGCACATGGTTGAGCCAATCACATAAGGCATCTCTGTGCATCCACCAATCTTCATCTACTGAGCCTATCTCGATATGCTTTTCAAGCAAAGTATGTCAAGATAAGAAGAGAAGTAAATACACTCTTTAAATCTCTTAAAGGGACACTGTCCAAACAAATTTAGCGTTCGTGATTCAGATTGAGCATGAAATGTTAAACAACTTTATAATTTAATCCGATTATCAAATGTTAAGAATTATCTTGTTATCTTTCTTTGCAAATCAATAATGATATTTTAGATTACGGACAATTGTTTCCAAAAACCTGGGTTGTCCTTGATGATTGTTGGATAAATTAATCCAACCAAAAAAAACAAGTTCTGTCCAGAGTACTGAAGAAAATAAATTATCTATTTAATGCCTTATTTTTAAAGTAATGATAGCAACATCACAAGGAGCATTCATAATATGAGACAATTTTTAAAGTTGCTTAAAATAGAATACTCATTCAGAATGTATAAATCATTAATTTTTTAACTGTCTCCCTTTAAGTATATTTTGAGTTCATGTCCCTTTAAAGAAACATTTCACAATAATGCTTTAAAAATCAGAAACCTAAGCACCTTCCTTTTGCTAAATTAGTATAACATATGAGTAAAGCAAATTTAGATTAACTTCTGGATTGTTTTACACACTGACTGAAATATATATTGTAAAGGAGGTATTTCGGAGTCTTCAGCTTAGAGGGACATTAAGCTATATGTTATGTATGCATTTTGGATAAGATTATAATATTTGAACAACTTAATATGTTTTGGTATTCAATCATTAGATTGTAATTATATATTCTTGGATTAAATACATATCTACATAGGCTATTTTGATGCTGATTGTTTGTTGCACATAGATGCCTTATGTAATTGACTAAGATATGTGCATTGATGTATCTTTTTCAAATTATATTTAAAGACAATGTAATTCTATAGTACTTTCTAAATATGTTTAAATTCTTTTATGAATTATTGAAAAATCAATACACAATATACTTTTTGAATGTCCCTTTAAGGACCAAAACATTTGGAATGTTGATTTAACATTGTCAAAATAAACTAAAGGGAAATGAAAATTATATATAGATATGTGATGTCTAACCCAAGAGGTAAGATTTTAAAAACTACATAATATTAATAACTATAGTTAAATGACTCCACTAGAAAATTAAATCGATTAACTTGGCATCCAATAACTAGCTTGTGAAAAATATCAAGTTAAATTACCTAACATTTATAAATGTAAAAATTAAAAGAATTTAGAAAATAATGTTTTGAGATACCTAAGGAAGATACAAGATCTTATAAAATTAATTTTACATTCAACAACACTGTCACTTTAATGTAATTGAACCACTTCCCCTTCTTAAAAGGGAAAAGAAATAATTTATGTCAAATTTTGACTACATATCCGAAATTATTTTAACATCTAAGAATTTCCAAAGAAAAGCATCGATGGATCTCACTCCCCAATTAATTTAAAAAAAGATAGTTTAATGTAATATTCTCTGAATCAGTGGATTTTCTAAAATTAATGCATTATTTGATCTTATGCATGTGCTTGTCAAATAGCCAACTACCAGTCATGGGATCCAAATTGTTTTTTATTGACAGATTATCTGGATATTTATTATAATCTGTTCAAAAGAGTGTATTTAATACTAAAATGTTTATTATTACCATTTAAAAAATTAAAAGTTTCTGAAACAAAAACAAAAAAATATTCCTGGAAGTCATCAGATGACAATCTGAAATAAATTTTTTTTTTTTTTTAACAAAGTTAATACAAATATTCATAAAATACATTTACAATCATCTTGTGTCTATGCTCTAACTTTGTTCAACATTTTATCAAGATATTTATTAATTAAATTTAAAAAAAAAAAAACATACACCATTCTATTGTGTAATAAAAAATAAATTTAAATATCTGAATTTCTAATTCTACATAATAATGTATATCACATTTCAATAATATATATGTATGCTGAACATAAATGTAATATTTCATGTCCATTCGAATACCTCTATATCAACTATAATATGTATTCCTTTTTCTGATTGTGATCCCTAAATATCTAATTATGAAATAAGTATGACTAATGTATGTAAGCTACCAATATTCAACATTCTTCCTGTGATTCTTAACTAGCATGCATTGGTACACCAACCTGGATAATGCATGGTCTTTGAAAGTCAATTCAGGAGTAAACAGTTGATTTTCAATAGGTGTCTTATTCATCAGTTCATAAAATAGAGGACTGTGAAATACCATCTAAAAAAGTAAAATCATCTAAGTGTCTGATTGTGATCCCTAAATATCTAATTATGAACTAAATATGACTAATGTATGTAAGCTACTAATATTCAACATTCTTCCTGTGATTCTTAACTAGCATGCATTGGTACACCAACCTGGATAATGCATGGTCTTTGAAAGTCAATTCAGGGGTAAACAGTTGATCTTCAATAGGTGTGTTATTCATCATTTCAAAAATAGAGGACTGTGAAATACCATCTAAAAATTAGAAATTAATCTAAGTGTCTCCAATAGGATGCCTCCACAGCCTTATTCTATCAAATAGTTGGCACTTACCATGTGAACATGTCTTTGTATGGTTTTCAAGGTCAGCAGATTGGAAAGATAATGCCAGACATGATCCCATTGGTATACTTCAATTTCAATCTTGGCTTTTTCCACTGTCAGTCTGGGCAATCTTCACTGTCAGGCTTCTAATTCTTCCCTTTCAGTCTTTAGATTAAGTCAGCTCCCTAATGGCAGAAAAAGTTTAATAAAAATTACTACAAGTGTGTCAATCAGTTCTGTACCCCTCTCCCACCCCCCATTTCAGAATAAATTTCTGTCACTAGCTTACTAAGCGTGTGTAGCATCTTGTGTTATGTTCTATCAAGTGTGAAGATGAGTCATATTGAGCAGGAAGAACCTCTAATGTGTGACATTGAACCATAGTCATGCTAGAGGATAGTTATGCTAGAGGATCCCTTTGAGTATTTACATTTTAAGTAATGTGTAAACTAAATACTAGTTTAGAAAATGTATGCCATATGATGTATTTGTGTACAATTCATGCCAGCAACAGTCCATACATTTATACTTACCATCTGATGTCCTCTTTAAAAACCAGGTGGCAAAGACTCGCTACAGGACCCAATGCCCAGAGCATCACCTATATTAATAAATGAAACACATTTTTAGCATTTGATGAACAATCCTAACATGTTTGCACAATTCTCTACTTGTCATTTCCCTAGAGTTCACATCTATTGACAATACTCCAGTCTAACTTCTATTATTTACCGTCTAAAGTGGCGGTTGATGATGTCTGCTCTGACATTGAGCCCCTCGTCCCGGAATGGCCCCTCTAGAACAGGATCATCCTCCTCATCTCTGAGGAGGTTTCGGTGCGCCGGGACGCCCTGCAGCATCCCAGCCCGCTGTGCAATATTATGCAGGACGCTACAGGCTACAACAATCTTAGCCACCTTCTTTGGGTTGTACTGGAGGGCTCCTCCCGACCTGTCCAGGCACCTGAACCTCATCTTCAGGAGCCCGAACATCCGTTCAACCACCGCCCTGGTTCTCTTATGAGCCCTATTGTAGTGCTCCTCAGACACATCAGTCGGGCTACGCAAGGGGGTAATGAGCAAAGGCCGGCTCATGTACCCAGAATCACCTATAAATTATGAACAGAACATAATTCAAACAGAATCCTCAAAATAGTATTTGGAGTCCAAAAAAAAGTTTTGTACACGATAATCCACTAACAAATGTTTTTTTTTTTTTTTTAAATCTAGTTCAATATTATTCTCTATCTTCCCATTTCATCTAAGACATGCTACATATGCGTATTTCTCCTAAATCAAACCTTGTGTAAAATGCAAACTACATGGTTACATTGCATTCTCTATCTGAGCATTTAAGGTAAGACATGCTACATATCTGCATTGAACTAAAAGTAGACATTAGCGGAAAGAGACAATGACATGGTTAAATTGCATTAGCTAATATCTTGCCATTTCAACTAAGACATGCTACATATGCGTATTTCTCCTAAACCAAACCTTGTGTAAAATGCAAACTACATGGTTACATTGCATTCTCTATCTGAGCATTTAAGGTAAGACATGCTACATATCTGCATTGAACTAAAAGACATTAGCGGAAAGAGACAATGACATGGTTAAATTGCATTCGCTAATATCTTCCCATTTCAGCTAAGACATGCTACATATGCATATTTCTCCTAAACCAAACCTTGTGTAAAATGCAAACTACATGGTTACATTGCATTCTCTATCTGAGCATTTAAGGTAAGACATGCTACATATCTGCATTGAACTAAAAGACATTAGCGGAAAGAGACAATGACATGGTTAAATTGCATTCGCTAATATCTTCCCATTTCAGCTAAGACATGCTACATATGCATATTTCTCCTAAACCAAACCTTGTGTAAAATGCAAACTACATGGTTACATTGCATTCTCTATCTGAGCATTTAAGGTAAGACATGCTACATATCTGCATTGAACTAAAAGACATTAGCGGAAAGAGACAATGACATGGTTAAATTGCATTAGCTAATATCTTGCCATTTCAGCTAAGACATGCTACATATGCGTATTTCTCCTAAACCAAACCTTGTGTAAAATGCAAACTACATGGTTACATTGCATTCTCTATCTGAGCATTTAAGGTAAGACATGCTACATATCTGCATTGAACTAAAACTAGACATTAGCGGAAAGAGACAATGACATGGTTAAATTGCATTAGCTAATATCTTGCCATTTCAGCTAAGACATGCTACATATGCGTATTTCTCCTAAACCAAACCTTGTGTAAAATGCAAACTACATGGTTACATTGCATTCTCTATCTGAGCATTTAAGGTAAGACATGCTACATATCTGCATTGAACTAAAACTAGACATTAGCGGGGGGAAAAAATAAATGGTTAAATTGCATCCTATAGCTGAACATTACGCTAACATTTTAAAACTACAGTGGCAATTGTCAAACTAATTAACCATGTTGTGCACAAATACTCACCAACGAGATAACCAGGGGGCATTTGTCTTTCCTCAAACGGTCTCCACAGGGACGACAGAGAGAGGATGCGGGCATCATGACTAGCCCCTCCAAAATTCGCACACACATGCATAATCCTCATCCGTGCGTCACAAACATACTGCACGTTGAGGCTATGAAAATGTTTGCGATTTCTGAAGGGCAAGTCATCAATTGGAGCACGCAGCGCAATGTGGGTACAATCTATGGCTCCCAAGACATTGGGCAATTCAGCGATATCAAAGAATTCCCGCTTCAGGCGCCTCCAATCACCATCATTCTGTGGGAATCCTATGTATTGCTTACTGATACGTACCATGGCGTCCAGAAAGTTATCAAACACCACAGAGAATGTACCTTGAGCCAGGCCATGCATGTACAGTTCTCCGGATTGAAAACTCCCGGAGGCCAGGATGTATAGACAGCTTAGCATCTTACTCATGGCGGGAACAGCAGTCCTTATTCTTATACGTGGCTCCAAATGAGGTTTAAGAAGATCGTAAAGGCCAATGAGCTGTTCGCGATTGAGCCGATACTTATCATAAACCTCAAAGTCGCTCATGTTTTCCAAGGTGGGTCTCACCCTGTAGACAGGAGGACCTCGAACCAGACGACCCCTTTGTCTCAGTCTGAGCCGCCGAGGCTGCCTGATTCGAGCAACAGCTAGTTCGCCAATAGCAGCACCAGTAGCGTCTACCATGTCATCGTCATCCATCTTTCAAAACAGCGTAACAAGGTATGCACTTGATCTGATGTGGATCACAAGTGATGCATTGGCCATGTTGTTTGGGGGATTTATAGTAAAATTAGTCCAATGGTAGTGAGTTTGTAATGATTGCTAATTGTATTCACTTGTTTGTATGTGAGCGGCGCGAATGCTTTCACAGTGGGCGTTTTTTGGTTGTTTGCTGAAATGTTGTTTCCCCCCAATGAATCTCAACGTGAAAGTGTCAAATATCACACATACAGTGCATGTTTGTAATGTTTGATCATATGCGTAATCAATATTTATGAAACGCGATCTTATAGTAACAAGCACACGTCCAGGCTAAAATGAATGAAAGTGCATAGTTGTGTATAATGTGCATCGAATGTGATCGATCAATGTTGATGCAATATTGTTTGTAAATGATAAATTAACATCTGCCATCTGTAGTATTGTATATATATGAGTGATTGCCGAGCAGTCAATCTTGTATGCGTCCCTTTAAAATCGCAATAATAATTCAGAACTTCCCGTCTGCCATCTGTAGTATTGTATATATAAGTGATTGCAGAGATGTGAATATTGTATGCGTCCCTTTAAATTCGCAATAATAATTCCGAACTTCCCGTCTGCCATCTGTAGTATTGTATATATAAGTGATTGCCGAGCTGTCAATATTGTATGCGTCCCTTTAAAATCGCAAAAAGAATTCCGAACTTCCCGTCTGCCATCTGTAGTATTGTATATATAAGTGATTGCCGAGCTGTCAATATTGTATGCGTCCCTTTCAAATCGCAATAAGAATTCAGAACTTTCCGTCTGCCATCTGTAGTATTGTATATATAAGTGATTGCCGAGCAGTCAATATTGTATGCGTCCCATTCAAATGGCACTAATACTGAATAACTTCCGGCTGTCATCTGCAGTATTATATATATAAGTGATTGCCGAGCTGTCAATATTGTATGCGTCCCTTTCAAATCGCACTAATACTGAAGAACTTCCGGCTGTCATTTGTAGTATTGTATATATAAGTGATTGCCGAGATGTCAATATTGTATGCGTCCCTTTCAAATCGCACTAATGCTGAATAACTTCCGGCTGTCATCTGTAGTATTATATATATAAGTGATTTGCGATCTGACAATATTTATTAATTGTCCCATTCAAATCTCCCTAATAATGCTGTTCCAAACTGTTCTTTACGTATATGTTGTATTGTAGTATTGAGTGTTAAAGTTCCGAAAGGGGCGGTACAGTCGTGAATCTGTGATGTGTATGGTTGAATCTTCTAATGACGTCATGATATTATTAACCTGCCTATGTAGTTCTGAAATCCTCATTGTGTTGTTGTATTGTACTACATTGTTATTGTGTGCTGAATAAAATCTAAATGTGTGCTTTGTGGTTGCGTGATGGGTGATGCGTGTTATGTACATGTACGTATATATTGTGATTGTGTCCCACATATGCTGACTTCTATATAGCGGTCTGGCATTGTTGTTCCTTCCCATAAAGTGACATCTGTAATCTGGTGTAATGATGTTCTTGTTGTACGTAATTCCTAATGGTTTCTGGTGATGGAATCATGATGTTAAAAGTACAGTAAAATCCATATGTTCTGTTTTGTGATTCCTAGAGAGAATGTAATGTGTTTTTCCCCCATCATTTGAATGCACATGTATGAGTGAATGTTAAAAGTAATGTATGTGCATCCATGACTGATCATGTGTTAAGCCTATGTAGATATGCTGTTGCTGCAAGCATATGAGTTGAATAACTGAAATGCAATAATAAAGGTAAATTAGTATTGTTTCCCATTGTGTAGTGTTTGTGAATCCTGAAAAGTTTACATTATTTTGGTGTCCGTTTAAATGTAATATTTTGATAACAAAAAGTTTGTTACTAGTGATGTTGATTTGTAGTTGATGTAATAGAAAAGTCTGAAACAATTTAATGGTGTTGTGAATATTCAATAATTAAAATCCATAAATCCACCATAGGGAAATAGTCATTTCTTGATCTATTTATCATAGCTGGGTCTAACGCATAAAAGCATGTATTTTCTAGCGCTGGTATTTGGAGTTTTTCGGTCTACGCTATTTGCGTGCGTTAGGGAAATGTGGGTTTCGCGTGCACGAGCACGTCTTCCCAATAGAAGTCAATGGAGGCTCTAAAATTTGGTAATTTTTTTTTTCTAAGACTGGTTTTCCTCGTAAAGTGAGTGACGTCATGAGCTTGTGTGAAAAAGTAACTAAATCGTGTTCTTTTTGTAATAAATAAATATTTTTTGTATGTCATGTGGTGTATATTGTTTGTATGCATCGATGAGTGTATATTTGTGATAATGTTATTAGTTAGATGTAGGTATATGAGGGTCTTTTCCCGTGTGTCAATGTAAGTCAATGGGAAAATGGATTTGTGTAGTTTTTTTTCTAACACCCGAGATCTCGCAACTTTGATCATTTGTATTTTGATGAAAAATTATTAAATATTAAAAATAAAGATAGTGTAGTGTTTGTATGAGTGTAAGTGTACTTTGTGTAATATTTGTTTTGTGATTCGTGAATGTTTATTTTGTCGGTATATGTTTACTACTGGGTCTGAGGTGTCGGTAGAAATTTGAGCGTTGAGTGATTTTTGAGTGTCGGTAACTGAACTCTAAATACCAGAGTCCGTAAGAAACCAGCGTTAGGGGCCTCTAACGCTGGTTTTCACGGCTAACGCCAAACTCCAAATCTAGGCCTATGTTTTTAATAAAGATTGGCAAGTTTTGTAATATATATAGAATACGTGGTGTCATGAATACCTCAGGATTTAGCTGCTAAGGGGTTAATTCTGTTTAGTTTGTGAACTAAAAACAGTTATTTGCTTTTCAAGAAGAATTGTGTCCTGTGTTTGTTTGTGTTTCTTTGAAGTTCCAGGAGCCTCATAAATGCTTTGTAGTATACACAGGATAGAGCTTTATGGCTCAGACTATCAGCAGAGGGCATGATAGAAAACCGTGCCTCAGTCACAGAAACTGATATGGTCGTAAAAGGTAAGGGGTTTCCTAGCCCCTGCAAAAAGGGCTGAGAAGCAACCTGATCTCCTGAAAGTTATATAAAGTTTGATCTTTCAACATGTAAAATTGTCATTCTTACAAGGGAGGCTGTGACAACACAGAGTAAGGACCCAATTGCTTCATGCCATCTCTCTGGTAACAGATTCCAAAGACTAGTAAAGTATTCAATCTTTTTTTCTCCTTTTTTATTTTTAACTTGCTTGCTGTGTGTAATTGTATTTGTAACAAGTTTTTATTAATAATGCATTGTGCATAATATTTTTGGCATAATAAATAATTCCTATATTAAGTGTTGGCCTTTGTCTAATAATTGAACCACGTTACTGAAAGAGACTGGAATATTAGAACTGTATAATTTAGGTGATGTTCTGTTAAATTGTATTCAGAGAGTTAATGTGTAAGTCTGAGTTTTTTCTCAGGATTTACCCTTTAATAAATTATTAGTAGTGGCAGCTTAGATATTGTAGTTAGTTTAGTGTGGGTGGCATTAAAGGGGAGTTTTGGGCATTTCTTTTATGTCTAGTACAGACTGGAGAGTGTTGTTAACCCTTGCACCCACTGAACTAAATCACAAGCTTGTCTGGTGTGGCTAGATTGTGACATATTAGTGAGAGTAGAAGGGGCCTGATAACCTTTCTGTGCCAAATAAGCGATTGGCGCAGGGTTGGATAATCTTGGTTCGTCACAAATTGGTGGGCAGCGGTGTAGATAATTTTTGCTATTAGATTTTAGTGCTTGTGGATTTGCTAGTGTGAAAATCCCAGTACTAAAAAGAAATTGTAACTCACAATTTCCAAAGGGTAAAACTCAGTGCATTATATAGTCACACATTGCAAACAGTCCCCTTCCCTATTCTCTGTTTTTCTTTTCTATTTTTATTTTTACTATGGAGGTATATAAGGAGCAGACTAAAGAAGTTCTGGCACTGTTATGCCAGGAGCGTGATATCCCATCCCGTGGAAAGAACAAAGATGGACTAATACAACTTCTTATCGAATATGATAACAGCCAGGCCACACCAGTTGAAGCATCAGGAGAGGTGTCTGCAGCTGTGGGCAGTGATTCATCAGGATCTGGGATTCATTGGACTGTTATTTGAAAACTGCTCTGAAACATATGGGCTCAGTGGATGCAAGTTTGCGCATGGAGCTGATTGCAAAATTTTATGAGAGACAGGCGGCTGTGGCAGCAGCTGAGAGACAGGCTACTGTGGAAGCGGCTGAGAGACAGGCGGCTAGGGAAGCTGAGAGAGAGTCTCTGGCAGCTGAGAGACAGGCTGCTGAACGACAGGCTGAGAGAGAGTATCAGCTACAACTTGTATGGTTGGAGAGAGGGATGGTCTCACCTGTTATTAGCAAACCTAGAGACCCACCTGTTCCCAGAGTGCGTGCAGAGAATTTTCCAACTCTGGAGAAAGATGGAGATGTGGATGTATTCCTGCGTAGCTTTGAGAAAGTTTGCAGACAGTTCCAGCTGCCAAGGGAGCAGTGGGCCAAGTACCTTATCCCTGGCCTGAAAGGTCCTGCACTGGAGGCGTTTGCTGAACTACCCCCAGAGTTTGATCAGGACTATGATTCCATTAAAGCTGCACTGCAGAGGAGGTATAATCTTACTCCTGAGGTGTACAGGAAGAAATTCCGTTCTCAGCAGAAAGGTACGTCAAAGAGCTATACTGCAGCTGTTGGGAATTTGATGACAGCCTTTAAACAGTGGGTCAGAGGGCTAAAGGTTGCCACTATAAAAGAGCTGGAAGATTTGATCGTGAAGGAGCAATTTATGTAGCTGTGCCCAGCAGAAGTTCAAGAATGGGTTTTGGACCGTAAACCCATAACCGCATTGAAAGCTGGTGAGATGGCTGATTTTTACACAGCCAACAGGTCACCAGGGAATGGGAGAAAATCCTTTGCTAAGGGGGGATCCACCTGGAAAGGAGCTGCTGCATGACCCCCTTCACAAAGCCTGCTGTGCCTTTGTTTCATGTGTCTGTTCCCTCTGGGAATGGAGGGGCAAGTGCTGCATCTGGGCAGGGGGATACCTGCAGGTGTTTTGCTTGCAACAAAGTGGGCCACATCAGCTCCACTTGCCCAGAGAAGATTAACTTGGAGCAATCAGCTGAAGGGGGTAATCCCTCAGAAGTACCAGCATCTGTTTTGTTTGTTACACGTCCAGAGGAAAGCAACCAGGAGAACTTGCAACCTGTGCTCGTTGGAACTAAGGTAACACTTGGGCTTTGGGACACAGGCATAGCCGTGACTCTTGTACATCCAGGGCTGGTGCATTCTAAGGACATTATTCCTGGCAGGACTGTAGCAGTTAAAGGGATTGGGGGAATGAAACTTGCAGTGCCTGTGGCACGGGTATATCGTGATTGGGGAGCGGGGAGAGGTTTAAGAAATGTGGGGGTATCTGAAAATATTCCTAATTATGTTTTACTGGGTACTGATCTGAGTAGATTGTTATCTCTTTATGTGCCTGACAATGCTACATGTGACCTAGTGACATTAGTTGTAGACCCTTATGTGAGAAGGGCTGTGTGTCAAGATGCTCAGAGACATTATAGCCAGGAGGGAGGACAGAGTGCATGTGTGCAAAGTGCTGTGACTGAACTGGGGGTGTCTGTGCTGAGATGTGAACCTGTAAGATGAGAGACTGACTGGGGAGAAGGACGGATAGATGGTGTGTGTCTTCCTGTAATTAAACCAGCAGTATCTACAGAATTAAAGTTAACTGTACAGTGTGAGACTGAATGGCAGATAGACTGTGTGGGTCTGTCTGTGCCTGAATCAAGTTTAACTGTGCAGGGAGAAACTGTCTGTGAGAGGAGGCAGATGAGTGGTGAGTGTCTGTCTGTGATTGAATCAGTGGATTTTATAGAAGGAGGTGAGATTGACAGGGGAGAGAATGGCTGGGCCACTGGATGATGTGTGCCAGTCTTTACCAGAACCAATTCAGTCTCCTGTGGGAAGACAGGATATATGGGATAAATGGCAGAAGGAAGATGTGTGCTTGTCTGCACCAGTGTCAGAAGGATCCCAAATTCTGTGTGGGGATGCAAAGTGGCAGACTGACTGTGAGAGAGAGCAGGGGGAAAAGGTAGCCCACTCAATGATAGAAGCAGCAGAGCCACAGATTTCAGAGTGTGTGGGGGAGGAGGGTACAGGGTACTCTTTGAGGGACCCCCAGTGTGAGGGTGAAAGATTGTGGGTGACAGAGACCCCAGTAACCTCAGCTGTGACCTATAAATAGACTGCACAGATTAGGGGACAGAGACTGACACAGACTGCAGACACAGGGGGGAGGAGGACAGAGAAGTGTATTTACACATCCCCACTGTGCCATTCAGCAGATACACTGATAGGTGTGCAGCATCAGAGCCCCCAGCAGGCTCAGCAGCTAGGACCCACAGTGGAGAAGAGGGGGGCAATTAGTCAACCTCCTACCAATGATAACAAAGTGCAGGAGTACAGGAATTCTACTCCAGTGGGAGGGCAAGAGCCCTGGGCAGTTAAGCAGCAACTGACAGCACACAATATGTTCAGAGAGCACACCATAGGTAGCAAGACCCTAGGCTTTACAGGCATCTCTGTAACAGGGGATGATGTGTTATTCAGGGATAAGATGCCAGCCTTATTGGGGGAGGTACCTGCAAAACCCAGAGATGCCAAATTCCCACAAAGACAGTTGCAGGATTTTACTGCCAGAGAGGGAGTGTATGAGATGGTGCAAAATGTTCTTGTACTAACACCCATGAGACAGAACAAACTACAGGATGCATGGGAGTGTCCCTGCAATATATTAAATCAGCTGGGTAGAGCGAATAGTGTGTCACTTTTAAATGGAGGCCATCCTCCATTTAAAAGTGCAATTTGTCTGGCAATGACATCACCGCAAAGGGAAGCTCCCTTTAATACGCATCGGGAGTGCCTTATAGCCACCCCCTTTGCGTCTCTTATTGGTGGAGGTGTCACAAATACCTCAGGATTTAGCTGCTAAGGGGTTAATTCTGTTTAGTTTGTGAACTAAATACAGTTATTTGCTTTTCAAGAAGAATTGTGTCCTGTGCTTGTTTGTGTTTCTTTGAAGTGCCAGGATCCTCATAAATGCTTTGTAGTATACACAGGATAGAGCTTTATGGCTCAGACTATCAGCAGAGGGCATGATAAAAAAAAAGTGCCTCAGTCACAGAAACTGATAAGGTCGTAAAAGGTAAGGGGCTTCCTAGCCCCTACAAAAAGGGCTGAGAAGCAATCTGATCTCCTGAAAGTTGTATAAAGTTTGATGTTTCAACATGTAAAATTGTCATTCTTACAAGGGGAGCTGTTCTACAGAGTAAGGACCATTTTGCTTCATGCCAGTCCCCAGACGCAGATCTTAAGACTAGTAAAGTATTCAATCTGTTTTTCTACTTTTTTTATTTTAACCTGTTTGCTGTGTGTAATTGTATTTGTAACAACTTTTTATTAATAATGCATTGTGCATAATATTTTTGGCATAATAAATAATTCCTTTATTAAGTGTTGGCCTTTGTCTAATAATTGAACCACGTTACTGAAAGAGACTGGAATATTAGAACTGTATAATTTAGGTGATGTTCTGTTAAATTGTATTCAGAGAGTTAATGTGTAAGTCTGAGTTTTTTCTTAGGATTTTCCCTTTAATAAATTATAAGTGGTGGCAGCTTAGATATTGTAGTTAGTTTAGTGTGGGTGGCATTAAAGGGGAGTTTTGGGCATTTCTTTTACGTCTAGTACAGACTGGAGAGTGTTGTTAACCCTTGTACCCACTGAACTAAATCACAAGCTTGTCTGGTGTGGCTAGATTGTGACATATTAGTGAGAGTAGAAGGGGTCTGATAACCCTTTCTGTGCCAAATAAGTGACTGGCGCAGGGTTGGATATCCTTGGTTTGTCACACGTGGGAATAAAAATATTTTTATTAGCATAATCCTAGAGATTACAAAGGTCTCCATTTCTCTAATAAATTTTTGCTTTCATGAAAAAATTTGCCAAAATTAAAAAATACCATAACCCAGGATTTGCACTTAAATGTAATCCTAAATATTTAATTTGTTCGACCTCTTGAAAGGGATGGTGGGGAATATCTTTTATGGGGCGTTTGATCCATAATAGTTCTGATTTTCCTTGATTAACCTTGTAACCTGAAAATGAACCAAATTCATTAATTATTTCTATTAACATTGGGATACTTTGAGCTGTTTTGGATAAGAAGAGTATTAATTCATCCGCATATAATGATAGAATTACCTTTCCATACCCCATTTTGATGCCCGCTAGTACCTGTCTAAGCCTTACCGCTAACGGTTCAATTGACAGGTTAAACAAAAGTGGGGATAGAGGGCAGCCTTGTCTAGTCCCTTTTGTCAAAATTATTTTAGGGGAAAGTTGTCCATTTACCAGGAGAAAGGAATATTGAGAGTTATAAATCAATTTTATAAAATTAAGGAAGTTACCAGATAAACCAAAATGAGATAATGAAGAAAATAGATGGTCCCACACAATCGCATTGAAGGCTTTTTCAGCGTCCACAGTAACCAAGGCCAAATCTAATTCACAATTTTTAGGGTCCTTCTTGACTTGATTCCAATAATGACTCAAGACCAATAGGACTTTCCGAATATTTTTTTATGGGCTTCTCTCTGGCATAAATTGTGAGAGGTGAGTGAGTTTTGTATTGGAAGGGTGGATCACAACTGCGGACAGGAAAGGGTTAGCAAGTGAGTACTCAAAGTCTTACTCCTGCTATTTGGTTACAGGAGAGTGGAGAGCAAAGTCATAAGTCTCAAGTGGAGAGAAAGTAGTATATTCTCCTGTTATGCTGAAGGCAGCTGGTACCTACAAGTTCAAGGATTAAGGTTTGTTAACCCCTGTATGCTCTGGAACAGTACTAGAGTACCCAGCAGCGCTTTAGTATCATGCAGTCCTTAGGCTGTATCGGAGACTGAGCCAGCGATGTGAGAAGTGTTACCGCTGCAGAAACTGACAGCCTGAGAGGGGTGTGTTGCGAGAGACCAATCAGCGGTGAGGAGACGCTGACAGGCAGAGGTAGTGTAAAAAGTTCACAGCGCGGCTCCTGTGCCGAGACGCTGTATAGGAGTGGAGATCAGCAAGCCTTCAGGGGTTGTTTGTAGAAGCGTAAGTGAGTAACAGTAGTTAGAAGCCTTGTTACAACTTAAGCTCAGAGCGGTAATAACGGAGAATATCCGGAGATGACTTTGGGGCTTTACTTCCAGCAATTTAGGCAGAGGAGCTGAGATTGAGATCTCTGTGTGTGAGTAACAAAGTCCGCTAAGGTTGTAAGGTAGGAAGTATGATTGTAATCCTTCTTTTGGGAGAAATAAATCAGTTAGCCAGGAGGTTAGAACAAGCAGCTACTCAGAAGTTTGCACGCTATACACTAACATTAATTGGCACCTGGAAGGGGGAGGAGTAGGTTTAAGTAAGCACTGCTTAAAGGTGTACTCATGCAGGTAAGAACATGACAGATCCCCCCCTCAAGGGAGCTGCTCCGCAGCAGTAGGTCCGGGCTTGTCCGGATTATCTTGGTGGAAACGAGCAACCAAACGGAAGGCATTGAGGTTGGTGGACGGTTCCCAAGAATCCTCGTCAGAGGAGAAACCTTTCCACCTGATTAGGTACTGTAACTGCCCTCGACGGAGTCTGGAGTTCAGAATTGAAGATATTTCATAGATGTCCTCATCCACAACTACGGGAGGTTGAGGCAGATCCGAAGATTGCAGTCTGGTGGTAACATATGGCTTTATCAAAGACACATGAAAAGTAGGGTGAACCGGGATCTCCGGAGGAAGAGCTAGAGTTACGGCGTTTTCGTTGACAACGTTAGTTATCTGGTAGGGACCAATGTATAATTGTGAAAATTTCCGGGAAGGAGTTTTCAGTTTCAGATGTTTGGTCGAAAGCCAGACCATATCTCCTGAACGGTAGAGTGGTGGCTTGCTTCTCTTGGAGTCATAGTAACGTTTCTGTTTTTGCTGGGTGAAACGTATGTTATCCTTGAGAAATTCGAAGATGTCTGATAAGGAGTTTGCAGTATCGTCAACATGAGGAGAGGTAGTGTTCAGATGTGGGAAGAGATGGAAAGTTGGATGGTACCCATAATTTGCATAAAAGGGAGAACATTTAATAGAACCGTTTAAGGAGTTGTTGTAGGCAAATTCTGCCATGGGAATGTTATTCTCCCAGTCGTCTTGTTGGTGGGAACAGTAACAGCGTATGTACTGTTCTATCCACTGGTTTGCACGCTCTGTTTGCCCGTTGGTTTGTGGGTGGTATGCTGTACTATAACGATGGTTTATTTTTAGAACAGCGCAGAGTTGCCTCCAAAACCTAGAAGTGAACTGTGAGCCCCTGTCGGATACTATGATGGATGGTAGACCGTGAAGACGGACGACATGTTTCAGGAATAGGGATGCAGTTTCGGAGGCCGTGGGTAACTTTTTGTAGGGAATAAAATGGGCCATTTTTGTCAACAAATCTACAACCACTAAGATGGTGTTAGAGTGGTTCGATACAGGTAGATCAACAATAAAATCCATACCGACTGTGTGCCAGGGTCTTTCTGGAATGGGCAGTGGTTGGAGGTAGCCCGATGGTTTGGTCTTTTGTGATTTGGAAACTGTACAGGCATGGCATGTCTTAATATAGTTGTCTACAGATTGTCTGAGGTTAGGCCACCAAAAGTTTCTACCTACGAGTTCACTGGTTCTGTGGATGCCTGGGTGCCCAGTTAAAGGGGATTCATGATGATCACGTAGAACCTCGTCTCTTAGATTAGGAGGTATGTATATCTTACCCTTTACATGAGAAATCCCTCTGGGATCAGTTTGTTGTATCTCCTTGGGGATTGTTGTATCATCCTGTTGTTGTGAACGTAAGGTATGAATCTTGTCTTCAGTGAGACCCAGGAAATGTTGCGGTGAGAGGATGGAATGTGGCTGTATATCACGGTCCTGTTGGTGTAGATGTCTAGAAAGAGAATCGGCTTTAGCATTCCTGGAGCCTGGGCGATAAGTAATGAGGAAGTTGAATCTGGTGAAGAACAAACTCCAACGAGCTTGTCTGGCTGACAGTGTTTTACTTGATTGGAGATATTCTAGATTCTTGTGGTCAGTATAAATGAGTATTGGATAGATTGTTCCTTCTAAGAGGTGTCTCCAGTGTTCGAGAGCTGACTTGATCACGAGAAGTTCCTTTTCGCCTATTGCATAGTTTTGTTCGGCTGAAGTCATAAGTCTGGAGAAATATGCAACGGGATGGATGGGATCAGAAGGAGATTTGCGCTGTGAAAGAATTGCACCAAGAGCGTACTCTGAGGCGTCAACTTCTAGGATGTACTGGAGATTTGCATCTGGGAATTGGAGAATGGGAGCAGTGGTGAAGCAATGTTTGAGAAAGTTGAAGGCTTTTTCTGTTTCAGATGTCCAGAGGAAACGAGTTTGAGTACCTGTAAGTTTACAGAGAGGTTTTGCAATCATGGAAAATCCTTTAATGAACTTGCGATAAAAATTTGCAAAACCCAGGAATCGCTGGACCTCTTTCTTGTTTGTAGGGGTAGGCCATTTGAGGATAGTGTCAATTTTCCCATTTTCCATTTTAACTCCAGAGGAGGTGATATTGTAGCCCAGAAAGGTGATTTCTTCAGTATGGAAAGAGCACTTCTCTAGTTTAGCATACAACTGGTGTGTTCTTAGTCTTCCTAACACCCAACGAACATGTTTCTTATGGTCTTCCAGGTTGTTTGAGTATATCAGGATGTCGTCTAAGTATATCACTAAGCATACATCCAATAGATCTCTGAATATATCGTTAATGAAATATTGGAAGGTAGCTGGGGCATTGCATAGCCCAAACGGCATGACCAGATATTCATAGAGTCCGTAGCGTGTCCGGAAAGCGGTAAGCCACTCGTCCCCCTCCCTGATCCTGATCAGGTTGTATGCTCCTCTGAGATCCAACTTAGTGTAAACAGTTGCTTTACTAAGACGTTCCACTAATTCTGGGATCAGCGGAAGGGGGTACCTGTTCTTCTTAGTTCTCCTATTTAACTCACGATAGTCTATTATGGGCCGTAAGGAGTTGTCCTTATTCTTCGCGAAAAAGATCCCGGCTCCTGCTGGGGAGGTAGACGGTCTGATGAACCCTTTCTTTAAGTTTTCATCTAAGTATGCCTTGAGATGATCTAGTTCGGGTTGGGAGAGTGGATATATATGTCCGTATGGGATGTTGGAACCAGGTAGTAACTCAATAGGGCAGTCATATATACGATGAGGAGGTAGAGTCTCAGCTTGTTTTTTGTCGAATACGTCATAGAAATCATGATATTCATGTGGTATTGCTGCCTTAGAGACTTGTAGTAGCTGTTGATGGGGGTAGCATGAAGACTTGCAGTATGTTGAGTTTAGGTCAACTTGTAAAGACTGCCAAGAGATTGCAGGTTGATGTTGTTGTAGCCAGGACAAGCCTAAGACTATAGGGTATAGAGGAGAGGGAATAACATCAAAAGTCAAGTACTCAATGTGCCCTTTACCTGTAGTAACTTTGAGTGGGATGGTGTGGTGTGTAATAGGCCCAGAACTAACAAGAGTACCATCAATCACACGAATGGAGACAGGTATTGCTTTGACACACAGGGGTATTTTATTCTTATTTACAAGGGAAAGATCAATGAAATTGGAGAATGCTCCGGAGTCAATGATTGCTTCCGCTCTGAACACCTGGAGGTCCCACTGTAGGGATAGAGATAAGGTACAGTAAGCGACATCAACCACTTTATTAGTCAAACAATCACTAATATGTTTTGACTTACTTCTTTTTTGACGTAGCAGTAAAGGACAGTCCTTAACAGGATGATTAGGGGATGCACAATACATGCAAAGATTTTTCTGTTGACGGCGATGTCTTTCCTCCAAAGTTAGGGGCCCTTTGGTGAACCCAATCTCCATGGGTACAGATTAATCTTTTGCGCTAGGCAACCCTGGAGAAAATCTTTGAGGTGCTTCGGTTTGTTGCCGTTCTGACCTTCTTTCTCTGATTCTGCGGTCAATCTGAACAGATAAGGTCATAAGGCCTTCCAGGGTCCTTGGAAGGTCTGTTCGAGCAAGTTCGTCTTTTAGGGTATCTGACAACCCCAGCCTGTACTGGTTGCGCAAGGCTACCTCACTCCATTCCGAATCCTTGATATAGAGTTTGAATTCAGATAGATATTCCTCTACTGGGCGACGGCCTTGTCTCAGTGAGCGCATCTTGGCTTCAGCTGTCAGTTGTTTCTGTGTGTCTTCATATAACAAACTCATTTGTGTGAAGAAATCAGTTAAAGAAGCAAGGATAGGGTCATTATTCTCAAACAAGTTGTCAGCCCATACCCTGGGTTCACCAGATAAGAAAGAGATGACAGTCATCACCTTAAGTCTCTCTCTATGGTAGGTCTTTGGCCTCATCTGGAATAGGAGATAGCAGGCATTTCTGAATTGCCTGAACAATTTCCTATTGCCAGAGAATCTCTCAGGTAAACACACCTGTGGTTCTGGGGTGTTGTCCCTGACGGCTGTCCTTAGGTTATCATTCTGTAGTTGCAACTCTCTCAGTCCTTGTGACAACTGGTCAACCCTTTGGGAGAGGTTGTATACCACATTAGGGAGGTCCGCTGGATCCATATTTATTCCTTTTGGGCCAATTAATATGTGAGAGGTGAGTGAGTTTTGTATTGGAAGGGTGGACCACAACTGCGGACAGGAAAGGGTTAGCAAGTGAGTACTCAAAGTCTTACTCCTGCTATTTGGTTACAGGAGAGTGGAGAGCAAAGTCATAAGTCTCAAGTGGAGAGAAAGTAGTATATTCTCCTGTTATGCTGAAGGCAGCTGGTACCTGCAAGTTCAAGGATTAAGGTTTGTTAACCCCTGTAAGCTCCGGAACAGTACTAGAGTACCCAGCAGTGCTTTAGTATCATGCAGTCCTTAGGCTGTATCGGAGACTGAGCCAGCGATGTGAGAAGTGTTACCGCTGCAGAAACTGACAGCCTGAGAGGGGTGTGTTGCGAGAGACCAATCAGCGGTGAGGAGACGCTGACAGGCAGAGGTAGAGTAAAAAGTTCACAGCGCGGCTCCTGTTCCGAGACGCTGTATAGGAGTGGAGATCAGCAAGCCTTCAGGGGTTGTTTGTAGAAGCGTAAGTGAGTAACAGTAGTTAGAAGCCTTGTTACAACTTAAGCTCAGAGCGGTAATAACGGAGAATATCCGGAGATGACTTTGGGGCTTTACTTCCAGCAATTTAGGCAGAGGAGCTGAGATTGAGATCTCTGTGTGTGAGTAACAAAGTCCGCTAAGGTTGTAAGGTAGGAAGTATGATTGTAATCCTTCTTTTGGGAGAAATAAATCAGTTAGCCAGGAGGTTAGAACAAGCAGCTACTCAGAAGTTTGCACACTATACACTAACATTAATTGGCACCTGGAAGGGGGAGGAGTAGGTTTAAGTAAGCACTGCCTAAAGGTGTACTCATGCAGGTAAGAACATGACATAAATCCAGTTTGGTCGTCATGTATCAACTTATTAATATATTTTTTTCAACCTATCTGCAATTATAGCTGTAAGAAGTTTATAATGGTTGTTTAGAAATGATATTGGCCTATATGCACCCCGGTTTTCCGGATCCTTATCCTTTTTATGTATAAGACTAACTGTGGAAGGAAAAAAAAGACTAGATTCTGCCACGTTCTAAATGTAATATTGATTAAATAAATCTCTGAATGTAACACTGATTTCCTCCTTAAGAATCCTATAAAATTCAGCTGGAATTTGATCTGGTCCTGGGGCTTTGTTAAATTTAACCTTATCTATGACCTTCAAGATTTCTTCTTCCGTTATAGATTGATTTAATTCTGCCCTCTCCTCTACTGACATTTGTGGGAGAGAAACTTTATTCCAAAAATGCTCCTTAGCCTTTTCATTACAGGGTCCCAAAGTGTATACTTCTTGAAAATATTCATACATTACCCGTTGTATCACTTTTGGTCCTTACTCTGTGAATCGTATGTCACCCTGTTTAATACTACTTATATTCTTTTTCCCCTCTTTCCCCCCTTTAATTAATTTAGATAGAAATGTGGCTGATCTTCCATGATGACTAGCAAACAACTATAACATCTATTACTTAACTTGTCATTAGTAATACAAATTTAAAAGTTTTTACTCCCAACTCTTTACATTTTAAGCAGCAAATAGCCACAATTGCATATTAGAATATCTTAAATTAACAATGAAAACTATCTATATTTCACAAGAACACTGTTAAATCCCATTCTTTATTTAACCCTTTTGGTTCTAAGCATTCTAATTCGTATATCTAATAGGACTCCCTTTGCTTAAGAAATAACTCCCTATTCCCACCTCTACGTGGTATGTCAATAAAATCAATAATCTGAAACTTCAATTAATTGAATGGCCGGCTTTCAAAAAGTGAGAGGCAAGCGGGGCTTTTACATTGCCAGTACGTATTTTGCTCTTATGTTCAATAATACGGTCCTTAGCAGAACTTGTTGACTCTCCTATATAAACACCCCCACACGGACATTTAATCATGTAAATTATAAATGTAGTTAAACAGGTAAAGAAACCTTTTATATTATATTTCTTTCCCGTGTGAGGATGATAGAATACAGCCCCTTTGGTCATATTACGACAACACGAACAACCCAAGCATGTAGCACCCTTGGTTTTTAGTAGTAATATATCTAAGATTTAATGTTAGAACCAATATCTGCTTTCACTAATTTACTTTGAACATTTACTACTCTTTTAAAAGCAGGCATAGGACATTTCTGAAATTCTAGTATAGAGGGATTGCAATCAGAAAGTACATTCCAATGTTTTCTAATGATTCGTTGTATCTCCTTGCTCTGAGCATTATATTCAGACACAAAGATAAGCCTATCTTTCTTACTATCTACATTATTTCTCATATCTTTGGATTTTAATAAATTTGATCTAGGAATAGACTTTACAATTTTTATTTCTTCATTAATTAAACTTGTAGGGTAACCTCTTTCTTTAAACCTTTCCCCCATTTCTGTCAGTCTTTTATCCAATATGCTATCATCTGAAACAATTTTGCGGACCCAAAGCATTTGACTATGAGGTAGACTTTTAATTAGAGAAGGAGGATGGGCACTATCATATCTTAGAACAGTGTTTCTCAACAGCCGGGCCGCGGCCCACTACCGGGCCGCGACGGCCCTGCTGGTGGGCCGCGACCCGACATTGCCTCCAGACACTCACTCTGACAGGCCTGCCTTTACACATCTCCTAAATTTTGGACGGGCCTGTCAGAGTGCCACTGCGCATGTCAGTTTGCGCACTGTGAGCATGTAGCGGCGGGTGGGCGCACTGTGACCGGGTAGAAGCAGCGGGCGGCGTGCAGAGCGTGAAGCATCGGCTCACAGGTAAGTAAGCCCACTGACACCAATGACATAATTACGGCCACTGACACCAATGTATATATTTAGGGTGGTCACTAGACACCAATGTGTAAACTGTGTATATATATATATATATATATATATATATATATAGATCCCACTGACACCAATGAATTATCATAAAATATTAACCCACTGTAAACTATATATATATATATATAGAGAGAGAGAGAGAGATCCCACTGACACCATATAATTAACCCACTGTAATATATATATATATATATATATATATATATATATATATATATATATATATATATATATATATATATAATTATATGATAATTCAGTGGTGTGGGATCCATATATAATATATATAAATGGTTTATAGTGGGTTAATTTTATAATTCATTGGTGTCAGTGGGATATTAATATGGATCCCACTGACACAAATTAATTATTACATAATTAAACCACTGTAAAAGAGGGAGGAGAGAGAGAGAGAGAGAGCGAAAGAGAGAGAGAGAAAGAGAGGGAGGAGAGAGAGAGAAAGAGAGGGAGAGAGAGAAAGAGAGGGAGGAGAGAGAGAAAGAGAGGGAGGAGAGAGAGAGAGAAAGAGAGGGAGGAGAGAGAGAGAAAGAGAGGGAGGAGAGAGGGAGAGAGAGAAAGAGAGGGAGAAGAGAGAGAGAGAAAGAGAGGGAGGAGAGAGAGAGAGAGAGAGAGAGAGAGGGAAAGAGAGGGAGGAGAGAGAGAGAAAGAGAGGGAGGAGAGAGAGAAAGAGAGGGAGGAGAGAGAGAAAGAGAGGGAGGAGAGAGAGAGAGAAAGAAAGAGAGGGGGGAGGAGAGAGAGAGAGAGAGGGGAGGAGAGAGAGGGAGAGAGAGAGAGAGAGAGAAAGAGAGAGGGGAGGAGAGAGAAAGAGAGAGGGGGGAAGAGAGAGAGAGAGAGAAGGAGAGAGACTGTATATATATATATATATATATATATTTTTTTTTTTTTTTTTTTTTTTCTTTCTTCCAAACCTACTGCAACCCACTCCCGATGCTTACCGGGCCCTGGACCGGTCCGGCTAAAACTTACCGGGCCTTGGGGTCACTTAGGTTTAGAACCACTGTCTTAGAAGGCTGTTACGGTCAGTACTCTTTTTAAAGAGATCGGTTTTAAAAGCATTGCCCATTTTAATCACTCTAACATCTAAGAAATCAATATATTCTTCACTCCAGGAAAGTTTGATTTTGATATGGTTAGTTGATATATTTAAATCATTAATCAGGGTTTCAATGTCGCCCAGCCAGATACCAAAAATATTGTCGATATACCGCCACTATGTGGCGCCATACCGAATAAATAAATTGTTTGAAAAAATATACCTTTCTTCATATAAATTCATAAAAATATTGGCATAATTAGGGGCGACCTTGGAACCCATGGCAGTACCTTGGAGTTGAAGAAAATAGTCATCTTGAAACAAAAAATGGTTACCACATAATATGATTGTAAGTAATTATAAGAAAGTAAGTATAAAGATAAGTAAGTATAAAGAAATCAATTTGAGAAAAATTGTATCTATTATCTGATCTCAAGACAGAGTAAACTGCATCAATACCACTAGTGTGTTTAATGTTGGTATTTAGGCTTTCAGCATCTAAACTGAATAGAATAAATTTATTAGTGGGGAGTTCAAGGAAGTTAAGTTTTAGGAGGAAGTCTCCATTGTCTTTAATAAAGGAACTAGAATTTTCTACATAGGGGCACAGAATCTTATCCAAAAATATTGAATTGTTAGTAAAGACTGAGTTGGTACTTGTCACTATAGGGCGGCCGGGAGGATTGGTAATACTCTTATGTACTTTAGGAAGAGTGTATATATAACTGGGGTACACGGTTTCTCTATTTTTAAATAAGAGACCACATCTTTACCTATAATGTTATTGTTCACTGCCTTTGAAATTATTGCGTCAATCTCTTTCTGTATTTTAAACACAGGGTTATAACCAAGTTTTTTTAAATACCAAGTTATTATTAAGTTGATTCTTAATTTCATTTATATGATAACCTCTGTCTAATACAACAACTGCTCCACCCTTGTCAGCCCTTTTCAGAATGATGTCTGGTTGATTTTGAAGATTATGTAGTGCTATACGCTGTTCATCTGAGATATTAGCTTCTCTATGCTTATATTTCCTATTAGTATTCTTATACTTCTCAACTCTTAGTTGTAATTTGGCTATATCATTTTAAACAAGGGAAGTATATGTTTCTACACTATGATTGCTAACATTGGGGATAAAGCTGCTCTTGTTCCTTAACCCTAATTGTTTTAAATGGATCGTAGAACTCTCATAAACAGGGGCTGTTTTATCAGCCCAATTAATAGTTTTAAGCTTTATAGTCCTTATGAACCGGAACAAGTCCTTTTGCAGTTGAAAAAAATTGCAGTTTCTCTCAGGGCAAAATGAAAACCCTTTGTCCAACAGTCTGAACTCTTTCTCTGATGAACTATATTAAGAAATATTAATAACATTGCTTTGAGAGTTTTTAGTGTAGGCGGACACATTAATATTGTCAGTAGTGCTCTTTCTTACCCTCAATGTCTCAGTAACTGCGTCTTTAAACTCTAATGACGGTGTCCTTATCGTAAATGCCTGCTGGTCTTCCTCTTGGCTTCCATACCTGAGCCTCCGCCTGTGTTTGCGCCCCCCCCCACGTCTTTTTCTTGATTCGATTCCCCAGGTGAGGTATCCTGTGATTCTGTACTGCTGCCGCTTTGCGTCTGCCCATGGCCCTGACGTCTTTGTGTATGCGACGTATACCTTTGTCTGGTACCCTAAGGGTCATAGCGCCATCTGTATATTCTACCCGAGGAGTAATCTTGTTCATCTCGTGCAAACTTTGTGCGTTTACGCTCTTCAATCGATTTCTTTAACTCAGCAATCTTTGTATCCTCATCAAGTATCGTTTTGTCAAACTCTTCTACAAGTAAGGGCTTTTTCAGCTCTTTCTCCATTTCGGCTAATTTAACACTTTGTTCTTCAATTTCCTTATTGAGGCATTCAATGGTTAAAACAATGATATCCATAGAGCATTTATTTAATATATGTTCAAATCTGTTGCAGTAATCTTGATTATCTCTCATCAATGTTGGTCTTGCATTCATTCGTAATCCTCTTGGGATACGCTTGACCCGGTGATATTCAGCGAGGGTATTTGCATGTAAATTAAATGCCAAATTTTTCTTGGACAGTTTTTCAAATTCCTGTGCTGTATGCTCCAGTGGAACTGTTTTTAGAACATCTCTAGAACCTTTAGTGAGGGTAGTTATTCTTGCTGCTTCCATTTCAGAGTAGGAGAATGTTATGCAGGCATCTTGTCTTTCCTCCATTGTCAAGCCAGGTGCACGAAATCAGGCAGTAACAACCATATACTAGCAAGAAATGTTTCAGCACTCAACGCAGGTAATGCACGTCACCTATGGGCCACCGCCCAGGACCCAAACATATAATACAACGATAGCAAGAAGGTGACAGTTTGTAACAGAGGAATATGTGCCAGTCTGCAATTTGTTACTGATTAATATATGCCACCCTACAGTTTGTAACAGAGGAATATGTGCCAGTCTGCAGTTTGTTACTGATTAATATATGCCAACATACAGTTTGTAACAGAGGAATATGTGCCAGTCTGCAGTTTGTTACTGATTAATATATGCCAACCTACAGTTTGTAACAGAGGAATATGTGCCAGTCTGCAATTTGTTACTGATTAATATATGCCAACATACAGTTTGTGATAGAGGAATATGTGCCAGTCTGCAGTTTGTTACTGATTAATATATGCCACCCTACAGTTTGTAACAGAGGAATATGTGCCAGTCTGCAGTTTGTTACTGATTAATATATGCCACCCTACAGTTTGTCACAGAGGAATATGTGCCAGTCTGCAGTTTGTTACTGATTAATATATGCCAACATACAGTTTGTAACAGAGGAATATGTGCCAGTCTGCAGTTTGTTACTGATTAATATATGCCAACATACAGTTTGTGATAGAGGAATATGTGCCAGTCTGCAGTTTGTTACTGATTAATATATGCCAACATACAGTTTGTAACAGAGGAATATGTGCCAGTCTGCAATTTGTTACTGATTAATATATGCCACCCTACAGTTTGTAACAGAGGAATATGTGCCAGTCTGCAGTTTGTTACTGATTAATATATGCCAACATACAGTTTGTCACAGAGGAATATGTGCCAGTCTGCAGTTTGTTACTGATTAATATATGCCAACATACAGTTTGTCACAGAGGAATATGTGCCAGTCTGCAGTTTGTTACTGATTAATATATGCCAACATACAGTTTGTAACAGAGGAATATGTGCCAGTCTGCAGTTTGTTACTGATTAATATATGCCACCCTACAGTTTGTCACAGAGGAATATGTGCCAGTCTGCAGTTTGTTACTGAATAATATGTCACCCTACTGTTTGTAACAGAGGAATATGTGCCAGTCTGCAGTTTGTTACTGAATAATATATGCCACCCTACTGTTTGTAACAGAGGAATATGTGACAGTCTGCAGTTTGTTACTGATTAATATATGCCACCCTACAGTTTGTCACAGAGGAATATGTGCCAGTCTGCAGTTTGTTACTGAATAATATGTCACCCTACTGTTTGTAACAGAGAAATATGTGCCAGTCTGCAGTTTGTTACTGAATAATATATGCCACCCTACTGTTTGTAACAGAGGAATATGTGCCAGTCTGCAGTTTGTTACTGATTAATATACGCCACCCTACAGTTTGTCACAGATGAATATGTGCCAGTCTGCAGTTTGTTACTGAATAATATGTCACCCTACTGTTTGTAACAGAGAAATATGTGCCAGTCTGCAGTTTGTTACTGAATAATATATGCCACCCTACTGTTTGTAACAGAGGAATATGTGGCAGTCTGCAGTTTGTTACTGATTAATATATTTCACCCTACTGTTTGTAACAAATGAATATGTGCCAGTCTGCAGTTTGTTACTGATTAATATATGCCACCCTACAGTTTGTAACAGGGTAATATGTGCCAGTCTGCAGTTTGTTACTGATTAATATATGCCAACATGGAGTTTGTAACAGGGTAATATGTGCCAGTCTGCAGTTTGTTACTGATTAATATATGCCACCCTACTGTTTGTAACAGAGGAATATGTGCCCGTCTGCAGTTTGTTACTGATTAATATATACCAACATACACTTTGTAACAGAGGAATATGTGCCAGTCTGCAGTTTGTTACTGATTAATATATGCCAACATACAGTTTGTAACAGAGGAATATGTGCCAGTCTGCAGTTTGTTACTGATTAATATATGCCACCCTACAGTTTGTAACAGATGAATATGTGGCAGTCTTCAGTTTGTTACTGATTAATATATGCCAGCTTACAGTTTGTAACAGGGGAATATGTGCCAGTCTGCAGTTTGTTACTGATTAATATATGCCAATCTACAGTTTGTAATACAAAAAAGAACAATAGTCCAGCGAGCTCCGAACCAAGGAGAGGATTTTAACTCAAGAAGGTACACACACACAAAAAAAATTAAATGAGTGATATACAAATTAATATCAATAAATAAGCAAGCTTGTGAAGCTGAAAAAGTTATGACACAAAGCTCCCTGCTGGTCTGTTACTGATTAATATATGCCACCCTACTGTTTGTAACTAAGGAATATGTGCCAGTCTGCAGTTTGTTACTAATATATGCCACCCTACTGTTTGTAACTGAGGAATGTGCCAGTCTGCAGTTTGTTACTGATTAATTTATGTCACCCTACTGTTTGTAACTGAGGAATATGTGCCAGTCTGCAGTTTGTTACTGATTAATATATGCAACCCTACTGTTTGTAACTGAGGAATATGTTCCAGTCTGCAGTTTGTTACTGATTAATATATGCCACCCTACTGTTTGTAACTAAGGAATATGTGCCAGTCTGTAGTTTGTTACTGATTAATTTATGCCACTCTACAGTTTGTAACAGAGGAATATGTGCCAGTCTGCAGGTTGTTACTGATTAATATATGCCAACTTACAGTTTGTAACAGAAGAATATGTGCCAGTCTGCAGTTTGTTACTGATTAATAAATGCCACCCTACAGTTTGTAACAGATGAATATGTGCCAGTCTGCAGTTTGTTACTGATTCATATATGCCACCCTACAGTTTGTAACAGAGGAATATGTGCCAGTCTGCATTTTGATACTGATTCATATATGCCACCCTACAGTTTGTAACAGAGGAATATGTGCCAGTCTGCAGTTTGTTACTGATTCATATATGCCAACATAGTTTGTAACAGAGTAATATGTGCCAGTCTGCAGTTTGTTACTGATTCATATATGCCACCCTACAGTTTGTAACAGAGGAATATGTGCCAGTCTGCAGATTTTCACTGATTAATATATGCCACCCTACAGTTTATAACAGATAAATATGTGCCAGTCTGCAGTTTGTTACTGATTAATATATGCCGACATACTGTTTGTAACAGAGGAATATATGCCAGTCTGCAGTCTGTTACTGATTAATATATGCCAACATACAGTTTCTAACAGAGGAATATGTGCCAGTCTGCAGTTTGTTACTGATTCATATATGCCAACATACAATTTGTAACAGACAGAGGAATATGTGCCAGTCTGCAGTTTGTTACTGATTCAAATATGCCACCCTACAGTTTGTAACAGAGGAATATGTGCCAGTCTGCAGATTGACACTGATTAATATATGCCACCCTACAGTTTGTATCAGATGACTATGTGCCAGTCTGCAGTATGTTACTGAATAATATATGTCACCCTACTGTTTGTAACAGAGGAATATGTGCCAGTCTGCAGTTTGTTATTGAATAATATATACCGACATATAGTTTGCAACAGATAATATGTGCCAGTCTGCAGTTTGTTACTGATTAATAAATGCCAACATACAGTTTGTAACAGAGGAATATGCGCCAGTCTGCAGTTTGTTACTGATTAATATATGCCAACATACAGTTTGTAACAGAGGAATATGCGCCAGTCTGCAGTTTGTTACTGATTAATATATGCCAATATACAGTTTGTAACAGAGGAATATGTGCCGGTCTGCAGTTTGTTACTGATTAATATATGCCAACCTACAGTTTGTAACAGATTAATATGTGCCAGTCTGCAGTTTTTTACTGATTAATATATGCCAACCTACAGTTTGTAACAAATTAATATGTGCCAGTCTGCAGTTTGTTACTGATTAATATATTCAGACATACAGTTTGCAGTTTAACACTGATTTATATGTTCAGTTTGAAACTAATGAGTATATGACAGCTTTGGCAACCTACAATTTTAAACAAAAAAATATATTCCACAATGCAAAAATACAGTATGAAACTGATTAGTTAATGCCAACTTACATTTTTAAACTAATGAATTTATGCCAATTTATAGATAGAATACAAGTGGAGCAGTATTTTACATCTTTGCTATAGCTAAATTTCCGATAGGAGAAAGTAATCAGTTTTTTCTCCAGCGGTAACCCAAACCACAATGGCATTTTCGCATTCCCCCATAGAAGTCAACGGAGAAAATAAAGTGTCCCGTGTCCCGTTAACCACAGCTCTGAGACCGCAGTAAGTATTGAAGCTTATTTTGCAATTTTGCTCAACTTCTAATATCAGCGCAATTAAAACTGCTCGCATAAAAGACGATATTGCTTTTACAAAAAGTTTGCGCCTCACTTGTAATCTAGCCCTTACAGTTTACAACTAATTAATTATGCCAACCTACAATTTGAAAACAGCGATTTAATCTGCATTAGCCACACAGGGGGAGGTTTTATGGCAATGGAATTAGTCTGCAATATGTCAAATGCAAGCAATCTCATTACCTGCTGTGGTTAGATACTGAAAATGACTGGCATGTTTTGTTTTAACAAATTAATAGATCTCCCGACTGTCCGGCATTTTTCTGGACTGTAATGGTTTAGGAGTATTTTTTTCTCTTACATCTTTACATGACCCAATAAAATCCTGGTTTGTCAAAGATTGGCTATACCTGATCTGCCAAACACCCTGCCCAACTATGTACCATTGTAGCTTTGGGATACGTAGGAAGTGTGTATATGTAGGAGGTAAGGATGAATCTTACTGAATATAGAGTGAAAGGTAAGCCTCAAAAGAGAATACCTCTTACTGGGCTCTCCCATAATTAGTGCAACTAGGCCAGTGACAATGCAGGAATCTGGTACATAGAAGCCAAACAGATATCCCAGCAGCTTAAGTTATATACACTCTTGTGAAAAAAAATCAGAGAAAAAAAATCACCAAACTTTTATTACAGAGCAATAAATATTCTGTGCATAACTCTTTTTTTTTTTAAACAAAATATCAAATATTCTTTGAGATTTATTTGATACTGTGCATGATTGCATCAGTCCAGTTAATAAATGTGCTATTTCTGGCTGGAGTTTCATATTCCATAGGTCAAAAGTTTTTAGTGTCTAGCTCATTAACCCTTCTGTCTCCAAACTGAGAGTCATTTTTAGGATTACTGTTTGGGCTCTCTGGCAGGGTTAATCCAAGCCAAGCGTCACTGGACGATTCCTGCAAATGTGTTGATTGGCAGCAAGAGAGATTTTGTCATGTAACTGCTCAGCCCTGCTTCTTCAGTCCCATCTCGCTGAGTACGTGACGCACGCATCTTTTGCAGGCTGTATCCAGGCTCCTGGCATGGTGACACCTCTAAGCTGCCAAATAAATTGCACAGAGATGGGCATTAGGTCTTGGAATTGTTCCTGGTATTTTGTGACATAATATTTAACACCCACCATATCTTAATTCCAATGCAAGTATCTAGTAAGATAATTTATTGGCATTTTAACATCAACCAAATGATATCTAGAGGGTCATGTGACAACCATATGATATCTACAGGGTCATGTGACAACCAAATGATCTCTATAGTCATGTGACAACCAAATGATATCTAGAGAATCATGTGATCCCCATATGATATCTAGAGGGTTGTGTGACAACCATATGCTATCTAGAGGGTGATGTGACAAGTATATGCTATATAAAGGGTCATGTGACAACCATATGATATCTAGGAGGTCATGTGACAACCATATGATATCTAGGAGGTCATGTGACAACCATATGAAATCTAGAGGGTCATGTAACAGCTATATGATATGTGACAACTTATTATATCTAGAGGGTCATGTTACAGCAATATGATATCTAGAGGGTCATGTGACAACCATATGATATTTAGAGAGTCATGTGACAACCAAATGACAGCTAGAGGGTCATGTGACAATCATATTATATCTAGAGGGACATGTGACAACTATTTGATATCTAGAGGGTCATGTGTGTGGCTTTATGACTATCTGGTGGTCAGGCATGAAAGTACACTCTGCTCTCTATGGAGCTGGGGCTACAACTTGTTAGTGGCTTTATAACCCAGTCATGTGTTTAGTAAAAAAAAAATAAAAAATAGGTGTGGGCTATGGGCGGATCGAGAGGTTAGTAAATAAAGACCCACAGGGGTGCTAAAGTTCATTCAGATTACAATGTGGGTCACTGTTACTAGAACACTCTGTGCGGAGCCTAATATACATTGGGATGTCTTTTACTTCATTGTCCTTTGTTATTGTCTTCAGGTTCAAGCTATAGCTGTGCACCCAAGTCTGCGTGAGATTACACTAAGGTCTAACAAAGACAAAACAAGCCCCATAAAGACATATTATGTATTTGATTGTATTTATATGGGACGTTTTTAAATTACTGATAGACCTGATTTGAAATCTACTAAATGTAAATATCTTGCAGCACAGAATGTCTTTTCTGTGTTTAAAGGGACTAAAGATTTAAATGCTTCAATTTATTGTTTTTATGTATATATGCCCCATATACTTTTATTTAAACACTCTTGTTTAGAGAGCCAAAAGTGGCATGTATGTATTAGCTGTGATCTCCAGTGCCATATATGCTATCTGAACAGGCGCAGTGTTTGAATGCAAGTACACTCAGCATATGTTCATATGCTCCATGCATGCACAGTAAATCTGCATTTGTTTTCTGTTGGATACACCCTTCATTCTCACAATCTCCTCTTTTCCCTAGTACTGAAATTTGTATAGGTCTTGCCTGACTGAGCACTATTGAAGATGTTTTATCAAATGAATCTAGGGTGGCACTATACACGTCATGTGCTGCAGAATAAAATCTAGACGCATTAGACTTCAAATCACTTGTTATTATTCAAAAACAACATTCATATCTAGGTGAAAATAGACAGAGGGACGATACAAGTAGAATAAGAACATATTTCATGTTTTACCTAGAAACATTAGTATAAACTCTCTGGGAGTCTTTGTCCAGTTGCAGTGTCAGGGTCCGTAGTTCCAGGCTTCTCATCTGGATACTAGAAGCTCGAAGTGCATTCATTTTGCTCTGTAACCAAAAGAAGTATCATTCAATCTCTTCTTCCTTATGACATTACCAATAATTGTCACTTTTTACAAACTGTCACTTGTCTTAAACTTCAACCTCATAAAAGTACAATATTTACAGACTCTTCATTTAATACTAGGTTGCTTGCGTTTGCCAGTAACCTGTATATTAAAGCACATGGCACCACTTTAAAAATTGATAAAAAATAAATAAATATACTTAGATATATATATTTCAGACAACACAAGTTTTTTGGACTGAAGAAATGATAATACTGAGTACACCGTAAAGGCTCCTTCTTTAGTCCCTCCCTCGCGGATGCTGCAACACCACTTTAGTATAGTAAAAGTAATTATTTATTTAATCAGTCCTAGACTGATGCTATGTACACTTGTGAAGCACTCGCATTCCTTATAGGCTGTATTAAGTATAGAGCAATGAGATACGCTGTTTAAAATGTAACCTTTATTAAGTTAATTAAATAAAAAAATGTAAAACGCACACTTAAAAAGACAAATGAGTTAAAGCTAGTAAGTAGATCATATGATTATTGTCCGTAAGCTTAGCTAGGGTCATTGAAAAATACACAAACGAATACAGACCTAGGCTATCGATTTTAAACCATGGCCTGCAATTAACTGCTGTTCTGGCACGTCTGCTCGTTTGTAAAGCACACTCGAGTGAAATAATTATGTGGTTAGATAGAGGTAGAAAATCACATTTAGCTAAACAGCAGAGTTAAGTTATGACCTTATTAAATTGGTGGCAAAACTTCTCTATTTGCAATTTAAAAATGGATTATTTGAATGCCAACTGTTTAAATACTATTGGTTATATTTACTGCCATCATTATAGACATAGGTGATAACCGTTAAGATATTATATGCAGCATTTGCTAGATCTCTTCATAACTGCTCTCATTAGGATACTGCTCATGAGACTTGCTTAATCACCCCCCTGCTTGCAAACACGGACATCTGGGGATATAAAGCGCTACACACTCTAACAAACCAGGTTATGAGTTAATAGTGGACACGCGCATACATTCGCAGAATGTCCACATAAATTATTGCTATCAATGTTGGCTTGTGTAAAGCGGATTGCCAGCAACTCATTGCACATTTAGCTTTAACTCATTTGTGTTTTTAAGTGGGCGTTTTACATTTTTTATTTAATTAACTTAATAAAGGTTACATTTTAAACAGCGTATCGCTGTCAGAATCTCATTGCTCTATACTTAATACAGCCTATAAGGAATGTGAGTGCTTCACAGGTGTACAAAGCATCAGTCTAGGACTGATTAAATAAAGTTATCTCTACCTAGTACACAGCACCGCCACCTCCATATTAATATAATTTGTACAATAATTTAATAGTACAATAAAAGATTTATGTTATAGGGGAAATCCTAACTACACCTTGAGTAGTGCCATTAGTGCTTTTTCGTTTCTTAAAAGTAATTCTAGCTATTTAAATTTGTTTTCTAGTATAAAGCATTATAAAAAATAGTAAATCCAATGGCTAGTTATTGCTACCGTTAGCTCGCTGTAGCAATTAGTGCTCATAAAATGAACCAGAGGTCAGCCTATAGAAGCACGCTCTTGTGAGCGATATTTTGCATTCTAGCCCATATTTTATGACATATATAAAACGTGTTTAAATGGTGAAATTAGATTCCTAACTTTTGCTTAGTTGTGACTATGTCACATTTCAGTCTTCTCACCTTCTAATCCAGGAATATATTGAATACCATTAAATAAACTACAGAGAATTTAATTAAATAATTTTACTTAGAAATTCCACATGGGACCTACTATGCTGATCTATTGAGTAGCAGCTGGTTTTTAGTCCAATTAAAAGGACATAAAAGTGCATTTTGTTATTGAACTATTGCTTGAATATAACTACAGGTGGCCCTCGGTTTACAACGGTTCAATTTACACCGTTTCAGAATAACAACCTTTTTTTCCAGTCATGTGACTGCTATTGAAAAGCATTGAGAAGCAGTGCATTTATTAAAATAGCCAGTAGTCCGCTTGTGTTGCAGCAAAGCCAAGCAAGCTTAAATTAATCAGTTTAACCAGACCTGAGCTATCGAGCAGATTTCAAAGGAACAAGATCTTCCTGTCTATAAATCAGTCCAGATTGAAATGCATAGAAAGAACTGTTTGCAGACAAATGCAAGTTAAGTCTGTGTTGTGTGATTATTTTATTAGGTTTATAATGCTGTTTAGCAAATGTTTTTGTTCATTTAACTTAGTTTAATTATATATTCTATGTTGTGTGATTATTTTATTAGGTGTATAATGCTGTTTAGCATTTAAAGTCTTCATTTCAAAGCTTTAAAAATAATGTATTAGGTGTTGCTTATGACAATTTTGAGAGGGGCCTGGAACCTATCTCCCTCACTTCCCATTGACTTACATTATAAACTGGGTTTCAGTTTACAACGGTTTCAATTTACAACCATTCCTTCTGGAACCTAACCCTGGCGTAAACCGAGGGCTACTTGTATTTATTTATTACCTTAAAAGGGGTAAAGGGACACTAAACCCCACAAAAATATTTTATGATTCAGATAGAGCAGCAATTTTAAGCAACTTTCTAATTTACTTTGTTCTCTTGGTATCATTATTTGAAAAGCAGGAATGAAAGCTTAGGAGTCGGCCCATTTTTGGTTCAGCACCTGGGTAGCGCTTGCTGATTGGTGGCTACATTTAGACACCAGTCAGCAAGCGCTACCCAGGTGCTGAACCTAAATTGGGCCGACTTCTAAGCTTTCATTTCTGAACTAAGAAAAATTGATAATCGGAGTAAATTAGAAAGTTGCTTAAAATTGCTGCTCTATCCGAATAATAAAAGAACAAATTTGGGTTCAGTTTAATTTAATTGTTCCTCCTGGTTCAGTATTCAGGTTAATGAAATGTAAATTAAGGAAGAAACTCACTCACAAGCCGCAAGCACCAGTGTGGGGCAGTAACTGCTGAGACTGAAGGAACAGCAAACTTGTAGCTGTGAAACGCGTCGCTTATGTTTTAAAATAGACAAACATTTCTCCAACATTGGTGTGTCCGGTCCACGGCGTCATCCTTACTTGTGGGATATTCTCTTCCCCAACAGGAAATGGCAAAGAGTCCCAGCAAAGCTGGTCACATGATCCCTCCTAGGCTCCGCCCACCCCAGTCATTCTCTTTGCCGATGCACAGGCAACATCTCCACGGAGATGGTTAAGAGTTTTTTGTAGTTTTATTCTTCTATCTAAGACCAAGGGGCATTGCAGTAGTACCTTACTTGGACGACATCCTGATTCAAGCGTCGTCCCTGTCAAAAGCAAAGGCTCATACGGACATCGTCCTAGCCTTTCTCAGATCTCACGGATGGAAGGTGAACAAAGAAAAAAGTTCTCTGTCCCCGTCAACAAGAGTTCCCTTCTTGGGAACAATAATAGATTCCTTAGAAATGAGGATTTTTCTGACAGAGGTCAGAAAATCAAAACTTCTAAGCTCTTGTCAAGTACTTCATTCTGTTCCTCGTCCTTCCATAGCGCAGTGCATGGAAGTAATAGGATTGATGGTTGCAACAATGGACATAGTTCCTTTTGCACGAATTCATCTAAGACCATTACAACTGTGCATGCTCAGACAGTGGAATGGGGATTATACAGACTTGTCTCCGACGATTCAAGTAGATCAAAAGACCAGAGATTCACTCCGTTGGTGGCTGACCCTGGACAATCTGTCACAGGGAATGAGCTTCCGCAGACCAGAGTGGGTCATTGTCACGACCGACGCCAGCCTAGTGGGCTGGGGCACGGTCTGGGAATCCCTGAAAGCTCAGGGTCTATGGTCTCGGGAAGAGTCTCTTCTCCCGATAAACATTCTGGAACTGAGAGCGATATTCAATGCTCTCAGAGCTTGGCCTCAACTAGCAAAGGCCAAATTCATAAGGTTTCAGTCAGACAACATGACGACCGTTGCATATATCAATCATCAGGGGGGAACAAGGACTTCCCTGGCGATGAAAGAAGTGACCAAGATAATTCAATGGGCAGAGGATCACTCCTGCCACTTGTCTGCGATCCACATCCCAGGAGTGGAAAATTGGGAAGCGGATTTTCTGAGTCGTCAGACATTCCATCCGGGGGAGTGGGAACTCCATCCGGAAATCTTTGCCCAAATAACTCAATTATGGGGCATTCCAGACATGGATCTGATGGCGTCTCGTCAGAACTTCAAGGTTCCTTGCTACGGGTCCAGATCCAGGGATCCCAAGGCGACCCTAGTAGATGCACTAGTAGCACCTTGGACCGTTTCCTCTCATCCCCAGGCTGGTAGCCAGGATCAATCAGGAGAGGGCCTCGGTGATCTTGATAGCTCCTGCGTGGCCACGCAGGACTTGGTATGCAGACCTGGTGAATATGTCATCGGCTCCACCATGGAAGCTACCTTTGAGACAGAACCTTCTTGTTCAGGGTCCATTCGAACATCCGAATCTGGTTTCCCTCCAACTGACGGCTTGGAGATTGAACGCTTGATTTTATCAAAGCGTGGGTTTTCAGATTCTGTAATAGATACTCTGATTCAGGCTAGAAAGCCTGTAACTAGAAAAATGTACCATAAAATATGGAAAAAATATATCTGTTGGTGTGAATCTAAAGGATTCCCATGGAACAAGATAAAAATTCCTAAGATTCTATCCTTTCTACAAGAAGGTTTGGAGAAAGGATTATCTGCAAGTTCTCTGAAGGGACAGATCTCTGCTTTATCTGTTTTACTTTACAAAAGACTGGCAGCTGTGCCAGATGTTCAAGCATTTGTTCAGGCTCTGGTTAGGATCAAGCCTGTTTACAGACCTTTGACTCCTCCCTGGAGTCTAAATCTAGTTCTTTCAGTTCTTCAAGGGGTTCCGTTTGAACCCTTACATTCCGTAGATATTAAGTTATTATCTTGGAAAGTTTTGTTTTTGGTTGCAATTTCTTCTGCTAGAAGAGTTTCAGAGTTATCTGCTCTGCAGTGTTCTCCGCCCTATCTGGTGTTCCATGCAGATAAGGTGGTTTTGCGTACTAAGCCTGGTTTTCTTCCGAAAGTTGTTTCTAACAAAAATATTAACCAGGAGATAGTTGTACCTTCTTTGTGTCCGAATCCAGTTTCAAAGAAGGAACGATTGTTACACAATTTGGACGTAGTCCGTGCTCTAAAATTCTATTTAGAGGCTACTAAAGATTTCAGACAAACATCTTCCTTGTTTGTTGTTTATTCTAGTAAAAGGAGAGGTCAAAAAGCGACTTCTACCTCTCTTTCCTTTTGGCTTAGAAGCATTATCTGATTGGCTTATGAGACTGCCGGACGGCAGCCTCCTGAAAGAATCACAGCTCACTCCACTAGGGCTGTGGCTTCCACATGGGCCTTCAAGAACGAGGCTTCTGTTGACCAGATATGTAAGGCAGCGACTTGGTCTTCACTGCACACTTTTGCCAAATTTTACAAATTTGATACTTTTGCTTCTTCGGAGGCTATTTTTGGGAGAAAGGTTTTGCAAGCCGTGGTGCCTTCCATTTAGGTGACCTGATTTGCTCCCTCCCTTCATCCGTGTCCTAAAGCTTTGGTATTGGTTCCCACAAGTAAGGATGACGCCGTGGACCGGACACACCAATGTTGGAGAAAACAGAATTTATGCTTACCTGATAAATTACTTTCTCCAACGGTGTGTCCGGTCCACGGCCCGCCCTGGTTTTTTAATCAGGTCTGATGAATTATTTTCTCTAACTACAGTCACCACGGTATCATATGGTTTCTCCTATATATATTTCCTCCTGTCCGTCGGTCGAATGACTGGGGTGGGCGGAGCCTAGGAGGGATCATGTGACCAGCTTTGCTGGGACTCTTTGCCATTTCCTGTTGGGGAAGAGAATATCCCACAAGTAAGGATGACGCCGTGGACCGGACACACCGTTGGAGAAAGTAATTTATCAGGTAAGCATAAATTCTGTTTTTTATATTAAAGCTTTTATTTAAAGGGACATTAAACCCATTTTTTTTCCTTAAGTGATTCAGATAGAACATACAATTTTAAACAAATTTCCAATTTACTTCTATTATCAAAATGTCTTTGTTTTCTTGTTATCCTTTAGTGAAAAGCAGGAATGTAAGCACAGGAGTGTGCACGTGTCTGCAGCACTATATGGCATCAGTTTTGCAACAGTGTTATACATTAGCAAGAACACTATTTAATTGACAGCACTATTTCCTGTCATATAGTGCTCCAGACATGTGCTCGCTACTTATCTAGATATCTCTTCAACAAAGAATAACAAGAGAATGAAGCTAAATGGATAACTTTTATTCTCTATCTGAATTATGAAAGAAAAATGTTTGGGTTTAATTTCCTTTAAGCTGCTTACTACCGCCTGAGGATTATGAACAAGCTGCAGAGTGCCACGGGCAGTTATCCAGATGACTGAGAGGATCAAGCCCGCTAATACCAGGGCCGTACTGGGAAATCAGAATGGCCCTGGAAATTTGTATAGACCGACCCAGCCCCGTCCCCTCCAGCCCGGCAAACCCCCTCCATCCCAACCACGCCCCCTCCATCCCGTCCCCTCCAGCCCAGCCATGCCCCCTCCATCCTAGCCACGCCCTCTCCATCCCAGCCACGCCCTCTCCATCCCAGCCACGCCCTCTCTATCCCAGTTACGCCCCCTCCAGCTAGACAAAATGGGTGGTTAATAAATGTTATAAAATGCAATATTTAACCAAAGGGATCAATAGTGAATGCACTTGTTGCACTGACTGTTTAGCCATTGCATTACTAGCTATGTTGTATTCTGTGTAAAGTGCATTGCATTTAACTCATTTATAATATAAATAATTCCGTTTTTTTCTGGTTTTTACCTCTATTCTGTTTTCATTCTTATTTGTTTTTAATTCAGAGGCTTCATTCTAATCTGCTCCATCCCCTTCTCCTCCCCTCCTTCACACGCTGACAGTTTAGTTTTTCTGTAGCTTTTCTTTCACACTGTTTTTCCAGCCTTCATTTTAGGATGTCTGACAGCCGCCTATTAAAGTCTTATCATCAATACCACACCGGAGTTCTTAAATAAATAGACTGGTGTAGCCGTTCAGAATGGCTTGTTTTTTGTTGCAGAATGATGGAGAATACAGTCTGACCCGAAGCCTTTCCACTACGCTCTTCACTAGTACCGTACTAGTAGATTTGTTAATGCAATAGAAATAAAATATCAGACAATTGCTTTTTAGTTTATTTAATGTGAATTCCAAATACAATTATAATAAACAAACGGCTAGATTACGAGTTGTGCGTTAAGGTAAAAAAGCAGCGTTAAGAGGACCTAACGCTGCTGGTTTTTTACGCCCGCTGCTATTACGAGTCTTGCAGGTATAGGTGTACCGCACACTTCTTTGGACTTACCGCAAAATGACTTACGTAAACTTCGTAGTCTTTTTTTCTATGGGACTTCCATAGCGCTGGTATTACGAGTCTGTCCTGGGAGGCCAAAAAGTGAGCGGTACACCCTCTACCTCCAAGATCCCTAACGCATTTAAAAGTCAGTAGTTAAGAGTTTTATGGTACAATGTCGTAACATAAAACTCATAACTAAAGTGCTAAAAAGTACACTAACACCCATAAACTACCTATTAACCTCTAAACCGAGAACCTCCCGCATCGCAAACACTAAAATAACATTTTTAACCCCTAATCTGCTGCTCCGGACATCGCCGCCACCTACATTATATTTATGAACCCCTAATCTGCTGCCCCCAACATCGCTGCCACCTACATTATATTTATTAACCCCTAATCTGCTACCCCCAACATCGCCGCCACCTACATTATATTTATTAACCCCTAATCTGCCGCCCCCAATGTCGCCACCACCTACCTACACTTATTGATTGCATCAGCCAATAGGATTTTTTCTACCTTAATGCCGATTGGCTGATAGAATTCTATTAGCCAATCGGAATCTAAGGGACGCCATCTTGGATGACGTCACTTAAAGGTACCTACATTTGTCGTTAGTCCGTCGGATGAAGAGGATGCTCCGCGTCGGATGGATGAAGATAGAAGATGCCGTCTGGACCACTTTGCCCGGCTTGGATGAAGACTTCTGCCGCTTCCTTGAGGATGGATGTCGGATCTTCGGAACAGTAAGTCGATCTTCAGGGGGTTAGTGTTAGGTTTTTTTTAAGGGTGTATTGGGTGGGTTTTATTTTTAAGTTAGGGATTTTGGGCCGCAAAAGAGCTAACTGCCCTTTTAAGGGCAATGCCCATCCAAATGCCCTTTTAAGGGCAATGGGGAGCTTAGGTTTTTTTTTAGATAGTATTTTATTTGGGGGTTGGTTGTACGGGTGGTGAGTTTTACTGTTGGGGGGGTTGTTTGTATTTTTTTTTACAGGTAAAAGAGTTGATAACTTTGGGGCAATGCCCCGCAAAAGGCCCTTTTAAGGGCTATTGGTAGTTTAGTTTAGGCTAGGTTTTTTTTTTATTTTGGGGGGCTTTTTTATTTTGATAGGGCTATTAGATTAGGTGTAATTAGTTTAAATATCTTGTAATTTGTTTATTATTTTCTGTAATTTAATGTTTGCTTTTTTTGTACTTTAGCTAATTTAATTTAGGTAATTGTATTTAATTTATTTAATTTATTTTATTATAGTGTGGTGTTAGTGTAACTTAGGTTAGGTTTTATTTTACAGGTACTTTTGTATTTATTTTAGCTAGGTAGTTATTAAATAGTTAATAACTATTTAATAACTATTCTACCTAGTTAAAATAAATAAAAACTTGCCTGTAAAATAAAAATAAACCCTAAGCTAGATACAATGTAACTATTAGTTATATTGTAGCTATCTTAGGGTTTATTTTATAGGTAAGTATTTAGTTTTAAATAGGAATAATTTAGCTAATTATAGTAATTTTATTTAGATTTATTTAAATTATATTTAAGTTAGGGGGTGTTAGGGTTAGGGTTAGACTTAGGTTTAGGGGTTAATACATTTAGTATAGTGGTGGCGATGTTGGGGGCGGCAGATTAGGGGTTAATAAATGTAGGCAGGTGGCGGCGATGTTAGGGACGGCAGATTAGGGGTTAATAATATTTAACTAATGTTTGCGAGGCGGGAGTGCAGCGGTTTAGGGGTTAATATGTTTATTATAGTGGCGGCGACGTTGGGGCGGCAGATTAGGGGTTAATAAGTGTAGGTAGGTGTCGGCGATGTTGGGGGCAGCAGATTAGGGGTTCATAAGTATAATGTAGGTGGCGGCGGTGTCCGGAGAGGCAGATTAGGGGTTAATAAATATAATGTAGGTGTCGGTGATGTCGGGGGCTGCAGATTAGGGGTTAATAAGTGTAAGATTCGGGGTGTTTAGACTCGGGTTTCATGTTAGGGTGTTAGGTGTAAACATAACTTTTATTTCCCCATAGGAATCAATGGGGCTGCGTTACTGAGTTTTACGCTGCTTTTTTGCAGGTGTTAGACTTTTTCTCAGCCGGCTCTCCTCATTGATGTCTATGGGGAAATCGTGCACGACCACGTACAACCAGCTC
>NC_069499.1:1571324859-1571402359 GCF_027579735.1 Bombina bombina
TGTTCTGAGCACCAGAGACCCCTCCTTCTCTCTGTTACTGGCCAGTGCCTGTGAGACAAGACATTTATTGGTCTGTTACTATTATTCCTTCAGATACCTCATCATATCCCACCTTGTCCACTGCAGCCTTGTGCTAATTATTTCTTTTTTTACCTTGACAAATCCCCCCTCCCCCAACTACATCCTGATATTGCATCTCAACTACTGCCACATCCGTTCATGCGAAATACCTGTACTGGCAACTGCATTAAAGGGACAGTCCGCTCAAAATTACAATGTGCATAGAATGACATCTTTGAATAGAAATATATTTACAATATACTGTACTTGTATTGGCAAAAATTAGTCTATTAAAATATATCACTGTTTTAGTGTTAACATTTTTCTCTGCATGTGAAGCATAGCTAGACATCCTCAGTGCATCAGCATTTTAAATAGTGCAGCTGCTCAGAGCACCAGTGGGGCTTGTATCATGTCAGCAATTAACAGACTGAGTCATTACCAGATGGTACAAGCACTTATGCTCAGTAAGCACGTGTTCTGTTTGAAATGCTGGTGCACGGTGCATACTTAAATACACAATTGAAACAGCTATAGCTTTTATTAGAAGCATTTTTGCTAATTCATGTATATTACAAAATTACTTCTTTTCAAAAGTGAAATACATCTTTGCGGATTCCAATTCTGGCTGAAATATTCCTTTAAAGCATGACTTGGCACACAAGCCACTATCTTCCCAATGTAAAATGCACGTGATTACATCTCACCCTGAACTAATATTTATTATCAGGTGAAAGACCTACTGAGGAGTCAGCTAGAAATAAATCTTGGTGTGCACTCTTTGTATACAGACATTCTCTATGCTTAGAGGTCGGCTTTAAAGTCCAAAATAAAGTTTTGTGATTCAAATAAAGCATGAAATTAAAAAAATATCCAGTCTACTTCCTGTATAAAAATGTGCACTGAGCATGTGCAAAAGTGTCCAGTGTACAGGGGAAGGAAAATTGGATTAATTTAGCCATGTGCTAGAACATATTGTACAGCTCATTTCAAATTCAAACTAAGTGCTATTGTATTGTCTTTATATTGTGTACTTGCAAGTTATTCCCTTCTACTGTATCTAGCGGCCCTTTAAGGAGTTTCTGCATTAGTCTGTCCTACGTGCCTTTTTATAATGAACTTGAATCCCGGCGCCACGCCCATCAGTAACCGTCTTCTTCCGGGTCATTGTACTCACTGAAAAGGAAACATAAATATATTTATTACACTCTGAGAAGTGCAGCTCATTTTTCTTTGAAATTTAAAATTAAAGATCAGACAAGGGAAACACAAGCAGCCCTGGGGAATATAAAACCAACCCTCAGATTAATATAAAGTGTGCGCGTGTGCATGTGCGCGGTGTATCTTTTAAGGCATGACAGTGCAGCCATCATTTAAAGGAACATGCCAAAATATTTCTTTCATAATTCAGATAGAAAGTACATTTTAATCAACTTTCCATTTTACTTCTAGTATCAAATGTGCTTTGTTCTCTTGGTATCCTTTGTTGAAGGAGCTAGCTGAACATATTAGGTGAGCCAATGACAAGAGGAATACACAGTATATGCAGCCACCAACCAGCAGCTAGCTCCCAGTAGTGTTTGTCTGCTCCTGAGTCTACCTAGATATTCTTATACAACAAAGAATAGCAAAAGGGTCAAAGCAAATTAGATAACAGAATTCAGTTGAAAAGTTGTGTAAGATTGCATTCACTATCATAAAAGAAAACATTTTGTTTTCATTTCCCTTTGATAGAAGTTTTCTATATCAGCTTGATTTTTTTTCATGTTTCTAATGCTGTATAGTAAGAGGAAATTTACAGAAATTGGTTAGATATTTTATACAAAAAAGTGTTGTTTTTCAATGTTTTTTTATAGTCTTAAGAAGTATATCAGAAGTATATACAGTATATTACTCATCTGAAGGGAGTGTTGTTATGACTATAGAACATTTGGTTATGAGCTTCCTTTTTCAAAACCTATTGTTGTAATAAAATTGTCTATTAGCATTATAATATCATTTTGGCTTGTTTTACAGTTTTTAAATGTGTGCATGAGCAATACAAGAGCATAATGTTTATTTAACAGATGACTAATATTTATGCATATCTTCCTGAATAAAACTAGTGCAGAGGTTTTATGAGCCAACGCAAACAGCAAAAAAAAATCACTTATGTGAATGATTTACATATAAACAAATCTATGGAAAATGATTTGCACTGAGAGCTTATTTGTGAACACATTTCACCTGTGTAGAAAACTTAAACTTGATGCTTTGCCTAAATAATTATTTCAGCTTGGACTAAGTGTTTGTTAAATCAGGGGTCGACAAATCTCTTTAAAATGTAGGACCCAGTAAGAATATTTAGAAGCCAGACATATGTTTAGGAGCCAGACAGTGGTATTTGTATATAGATATATAGAGAATAACCCAAAAGGTTTGGAGCCAGGAGTAAAATTCTAGGAACCCCTGGCTCCCTGGCTCCTGGATTTGTCAAGCCCTGTATTAAATTATAGAGATGGGTTAAGTCTGCCTTTGTCTAGGAATGTAACTGATATTTTTATTGTGTGTGTATGCAGGAGAGCCAATCAGTTAAACTCCCCCCCCCCCAGGAGATTGTTTTTTTTTTCATCAGTGACATAATCAATTTTATCACAGATTTTTTATCAACATCAATTATGTTATCACCTTCATTAGTGCTAACATCAAAGATGACCACATACTATATCATCAGTTACATCATAGATTATCTCTAACATTGTTTACGCCATACATCATACCAATCATCATTTTGATTTATCTCTTATTATTTATTTAGTAAAATATTGTTTTCCATTTTAAAAGTAAAATCTCTATCTAAACACAATCTATCAAATTCTCATTTGCCTGTCCCTTAATGGATATTCTAGTTCTAATTCATTAGGGCATTTTATTATAAAACAAATTATTTTTGCAGACTGTGATAAACTGTGCAAAGGTTTAAGCACATAGTTTAAGTCATGCACCAGAAAGACTTCAGTGCCTTTCCTGAGCAGGACACCATTTTTGAGTGGCTGATACCTATAAAATCCTTCTTGTTAGCTGCACAAAGGAGCAATGCATTTTCCTTTATGAAAAGAACAGGGTGAGCTAATCAGAAGCAACCTATATATCTGTACCTTCCCACTAATCACTTGGTGTGCCTTCCTCGGGAGTGGTACTCTGTTTTTACCATGTGTTTATGTTCTTCCCTACATTTTGCAGGACATTTCTGGTTTGTGAGCTCTGTCCTGCTGTCTCCTGATAACTGCTTAGCCACACCCCCAGATCACCCAAACTAGTCCTACCCTCAGCAATCACTGACTCTGTCCTGACTCAACTCATGCGCTGCCTCCACTCTGGCCCAGGATCTCCCTGATTAAGACTCTAGGCCCAGGATGGTTTTCAGGAAATATTGCAAGGAAAGTAAACATGTCCGGTTACCATAGAGACAAGCACTGCAGAAAAACCACACACTGGTCTCCCTATATTATTATTATTCTTCTTTATTTATAAAGTGCCAACAGATTCCGCAGCGCTGTCCATGGGTAACAAAGATAAAAGGACAGTACAATATGAGACACCAGACAAAGTTTAACAAACAAATACAGGGGGAATTGGGAGCTATGTTCCCGTGGGAACTTACAATCTAAATGGGTAGGAGGGTGAGAAACAGGAGGTGGGGACTGCAAAGGTGGGAATGATGTTAGTGTGAGGTTAGATGAGGGCAACTATTAGGCAAGTGGAATTCATTAGTTACTGATTTGGTGATAAGCTTCCCTGAAGGTCTTTAGTGAGCGTTTAAAGGAGGAGAGATTGGGGGAAAGTCTGACAGCTCGAGGAAGTGTGTTCCAGAGGGTTGGTGCAGCACGAGAGAGGTCCTGTAGTCTAGCATGAGAGGAGGTGATGGTAGAGGACACAAGGAGCAGGTCATTGTTGGATCTTAGGGGATGGGCTGGAGTATATTTGTTGATGAGTGAGGACAGGTAGGGGGAGCTGAATTGGTGAGGGCTTTGTAGGTCAGAGTGAGAATTTTGAATTTAATTCTGCTGTGAATGGGGAGCCAGTGAAGGGACTCACATAGGGGTGCAGCGGATACAGAGCATCGGGAGAGGTGGATTATCTTAGCAGAGGCATTTAGGATGTATTGAAGGGGGGAGAGGCGGGGATAGAGGGAGGCCAGTAAGTAGGTTGTTACAGTAGTCAAGCCGGGAAATTACTAGGGAATGGATTAGTTGTTTAGTAGTTTCAGCACTCAGAACAGGACGAATTTTGGATATATTGCGTAGGTGGTTGCGACAGGAAGAAGAGAGCGATTGGATGTGTGGTATGAAGGACAGATTGGAGTCAAGCAAGTGTAACTCCTAGGCAGCGGACTTGGGGTGATGGGGAGATAGTGGTGTCACCAACAGTGATAGTAAAGTTAGAAACTGGAGTAGAATTAGATGAGGGGATTAGAAGAAGCTCAGTCTTGGACATGTTGATTTTTTGGTGGTGAGAGGCCAACCAGGAAAAAATGCCAGATAAGCAGTTGCTGATGTGGGAAAGGACAGAAGGAGAGAGTGCAGGGGCGGATAGGTAGATAATTTATATATAGGATAAATGATTAAATTAATAGTGACATAAAGTGTACTGTTTTGCGCGGGTGTACATTTCCATTTGTTCTGGACTAGTAAGTAATTGTGAAGGAAAAAAAACAATATTTATCTTGTTTCCTACATTTAATAATGAGTGGACTAGTAACATTCTCCCCTATCTGGTGTCTGTAGTGATATTTTCCACCCCTGTTAGCGAGAGATTGTGCGTGAGTGTCAGTGCGGCACCTCTCAGGAATATTTATAGAGCAGGACAGAGGAACAGCTGGGACAGAGAGATGGTTAAGACAAAGGGATGATTTCGCTAGCAAAAAACCTGGGTTATACTCCAGGAGGCCACAATCACTTCTCCCACTTCAGCCTCTATATAACTACATCTCACTTACATTTGGTGAAGGGGCAGTCTTGGATTTCAACTTTTAGTTCTGTCAAGAAAACATCTTCAGCTGGTTCCAAGCTGATGTCCCTGAAGTGGATCTGAAAGAGAGGGTCTGAGTTACAATAGCCTGATGTGCTAGGTGACAGCAGTTAGAGATCTACTTTCAGGTGTTGATAACAGCTAATAAAAGAAACAGACTTTCTTTATTTGGTGCTAGTTCTGGATTTGCCATTAGGTAAAGTCATGTGCTGCCCTAGGTCCAGAGAAACCTGCTGCCCCCAACTCCCTCATCCCCATAATGGCAGCTCATGTTTCTTACAGATAGAGATTGGTCATTGTGGAAGGGTAATGAACCCCAGACCACAAGTGATCACTGATTTCTTGACATAGCGGCTCCTCAGCATTTGCTGCCCCCTCCCCTAAATCTGCCCTAGGTACAGGTCTAGTTAGCATAGACCACAACATACCCAAAGCACTAACTGCCTATAGGTACCATACACACAGGGGCTGCAGCCTGTTTGCTGAAGAGATTATCATTTAATGAACATTTTATTTACAGGCTACAAGTGGGGAGAGGATGATGAGGGCACCTGACTAACCCTTGTCTATGGCTCCCATGAGGAAGTCCAGCCTTGGTTTGTGCATGTAGGGGGGAAAGGTTTGTTCAAAACCCTCCATTATAAACTTAAAGGGACACTGAACCCAAAATGTTTGCTCCTATTATCAATTTTTCTTCATTCTCTTGCTATCTTTATTTGAAAAAGAAGACATCTAAGCTAAAGAGTTAGCCAATTTTTGGTTCAGAAACCTGGAGAGCACTTGTTTATTGGTGGGTGAATTTATCCACCAATCAGCAAGAACAATCCTGGTTGTTCACCAAAAATGGGACGGCTTCTAAACTTACATTCTTGCTTTTCAAATAAAGATACCAAGGCCTAGATTTGGAGTTCGGCGGTAGCCGTCAAAACCAGCGTTAGAGGCTCCTAACGCTGGTTTTGGCCGCCCGCTGGTATTTGGAGTCAGTGATTAAAGGGTCTAACGCTCACTTTTCAGCCGCGACTTTTCCATACCGCAGATCCCCCTACGCCATTTGCGTAGCCTATCTTTTCAATGGGATCTTTCTAACGCTGGTATTTAGAGTCGTTTCTGAAGTGAGCGTTAGAGCTCTAACGACAAAATTCCAGCCGCCTGAAAATAGCAGGAGTTAAGAGCTTTCTGGCTAACGCCGGTTTATAAAGCTCTTAACTACTGTACCCTAAAGTACACTAACACCCATAAACTACCTATGTACCCCTAAACCGAGGTCCCCCCACATCGCCGCCACTCTATTTAAATTTTTAACCCCTAATCTGCCGACCGCCACCTACGTTATACTTATGTACCCCTAATCTGCTGCCCCTAACCCCGCCGACCCCTATATTATATTTCTTAACCCCTAACTTGCCCCCCACAACGTCGCCGCAAGCTACTTAAAATAATTAACCCCTAATCTTCCGACCGCAAATCGCCGCCACCTACGTTATCCCTATGTACCCCTAATCTGCTACCCCTAACATCGCCGACCCCTATATTATATTTATTAACCCCTAATCTGCCCCCCTCAACGTCGCCGACACCTGCCTACACTTATTAACCCCTAATCTGCCGAGCGGACCTGAGCGCTACTATAATAAAGTTATGAACCCCTAACCCGCCTCACTAACCCTATCATAAATAGTATTAACCCCTAATCTGCCCTCCCTAACATCGCCGACACCTAACTTCAATTATTAACCCCTAATCTGCCGACCGGAGCTCACCGCTATTCTAATAAATGTATTAACCCCTAAAGCTAAGTCTAACCCTAACACTAACACCCCCCTAAGTTAAATATAATTTTTATCTAACGAAATAAATTAACTCTTATTAAATAAATGATTCCTATTTAAAGCTAAATACTTACCTGTAAAATACATCCTAATATAGCTACAATATAAATTATAATTATATTATAGCTATTTTAGGATTAATATTTATTTTACAGGTAACTTTGTAATTATTTTAACCAGGTACAATCAGGGCCGGCTTATCAATGGGACCAACAGGGTCCCACGGACCCAGGCGGCACTTGACAGGGGGCGGCAGTTCAGTCAGTGACTATTATTATTATAGTCTGCCGACTGACGCTCCTGCCTGCCTTCCCCCTCTGTCAGTCTCAGCAGGATAAGTGTGTCAGGCTCAGTGGGCGGCATAATTGTTAAACTGCTGTCTGTCACTGTGAAGATATACACATCACTCACATAAAGATGTAAGATTATTCCCAGGGAACAAGGGCGAGCCAGACAGACTCCAGACCAAAGGCGCAGAGAGAGGGGAGCAGTGATATGACGTGTGTCATTGTCATATAACCCCACCCCCTCTGGTTCTGCTGCCACGGCTCTAAGACTAGTTGAGCAGTGCCTAATACACACGCGGTGGTGGACCCGTAGGTGGGGAACGCTGCCCTGGAGTCTCACAAGAATCTCTTGGCCATTGGCTAGGAGCTGTTCACATGACCCTCTGCCACGAGCAGCTATGTTTTCATCTGAGCGCTACTGCTGATTAGCAATGTCCCAATGTGGCGTAATAAACAAGTTAGAATGGGCAGCCTGTAGTAATTTACTTTTATGAAATTTCTTTCTCTAGGAATGCTTTATTGAACCTTCCCATAAAAGCATACTGAGGTAGGCTTTGCAGTATGCATAGGTCTTGAGGAATATATCAATCACTGTTGCACACTGCTTCCATATAGAGCTCAGTACAGGTGCATGGGGGGGATTGGGGCTTTCTTCGGGTTGGGGGCGTCATTTTGATCTCGGACCCAGGCAGCACAATGTCTTGAGCCAGCCCTGGGTACAATAGCTATTAAATAGTTAAGAACTATTTAATAGTTACCTAGTTAAAATAATAACAAAATTACCTGTAAAATAAGTCCTAACCTAAGATATAATTAAACCTAACACTACCCTATCAATAAAATAATTAAATAAACTACCTACAATTACCTACAATTAACCTAATACTACACTATCAATAAATTAATTAAATACAATTCCTACAAATAAATACAATTAAATAAACTAGCTAAAGTACAAAAAATAAAAAAGATCTAAGTTACAGAAAATAAAAAAATATTTACAAACATAATAAAAATATTACAACAATTTTAAACTAATTACACCTACTCTAAGCCCCCTAATAAAATAACAAAGCCCCCCAAAATAAAAAATTCCCTACCCTATTCTAAATTAAAAAAGTTACAAGCTCTTTTACCTTACCAGCCCTGAACAGGGCCCTTTGCGGGGCATGCCCCAAGAATTTCAGCTCTTTTGCCTGTAAAAGAATAAATACAATACCCCCCCCCAACATTACAACCCACCACCCACATACCCCTAATCTAACCCAAACCCCCCTTAAATAAACCTAACACTAAGCCCCTGAAGATCTTCCTACCTTGTCTTCACCATACCAGGTTCACCGATCCGTCCTGAAGAGCTCCTCCGATGTCCTGATCCAAGCCCAAGCGGGGGCTGAAGAGGTCCATGATCCGGTCAAAGTCTTCATCCAAGCGGGGCAGAAGAGGATCTTCCATCCGATTGAAGTCATCATCCAGGCGGCATCTTCTATGGTCTTCCATCCGGAGCGAAGCGGCAGGATCCTGAAGACCTCCAGCGCGGAACATCCATCCGGACCGACGACTGAACGACGAATGACTGTTCCTTTAAGGGACGTCATCCAAGATGGCGTCCCTCGAATTCCGATTGGCTGATAGGATTCTATCAGCCAATCAGAATTAAGGTAGGAATTTTCTGATTGGCTGATGGAATCAGCCAATCAGAATCAAGTTCAATCCGATTGGCTGATCCAATCAGCCAATCAGATTGAGCTCGCATTCTATTGGCTGATCGGAACAGCCAATAGAATGCGAGCTCAATCTGATTGGCTGATTGGATCAGCCAATCGGATTGAACTTGATTCTGATTGGCTGATTCCATCAGCCAATCAGAAAATTCCTACCTTAATTCCGATTGGCTGATAGAATCCTATCAGCCAATCGGAATTCGAGGGACGCCATCTTGGATGACGTCCCTTAAAGGAACAGTCATTCGTCGTTCAGTCGTCGGTCCGGATGGATGTTCCGCGCTGGAGGTCTTCAGGATCCTGCCGCTTCGCTCCGGATGGAAGACCATAGAAGATGCCGCCTGGATGATGACTTCAATCGGATGGAAGATCCTCTTCTGCCCCGCTTGGATGAAGACTTTGACCGGATCATGGACCTCTTCAGCCCCCGCTTGGGCTTGGATCAGGACATCGGAGGAGCTCTTCAGGACGGATCGGTGAACCTGGTATGGTGAAGACAAGGTAGGAAGATCTTCAGGGGCTTAGTGTTAGGTTTATTTAAGGGGGGTTTGGGTTAGATTAGGGGTATGTGGGTGGTGGGTTGTAATGTTGGGGGGGGGTATTGTATTTATTCTTTTACAGGCAAAAGAGCTGAAATTCTTGGGGCATGCCCCGCAAAGGGCCCTGTTCAGGGCTGGTAAGGTAAAAGAGCTTGTAACTTTTTTAATTTAGAATAGGGTAGGGAATTTTTTATTTTGGGGGGCTTTGTTATTTTATTAGGGGGCTTAGAGTAGGTGTAATTAGTTTAAAATTGTTGTAATATTTTTATTATGTTTGTAAATATTTTTTTATTTTCTGTAACTTAGATCTTTTTTATTTTTTGTACTTTAGCTAGTTTATTTAATTGTATTTATTTGTAGGAATTGTATTTAATTAATTTATTGATAGTGTAGTATTAGGTTAATTGTAGGTAATTGTAGGTAGTTTATTTAATTATTTTATTGATAGGGTAGTGTTAGGTTTAATTATATCTTAGGTTAGGACTTATTTTACAGGTAATTTTGTTATTATTTTAACTAGGTAACTATTAAATAGTTCTTAACTATTTAATAGCTATTGTACCTGGTTAAAATAATTACAAAGTTACCTGTAAAATAAATATTAATCCTAAAATAGCTATAATATAATTATAATTTATATTGTAGCTATATTAGGATGTATTTTACAGGTAAGTATTTAGCTTTAAATAGGAATCATTTATTTAATAAGAGTTAATTTATTTCGTTAGATAAAAATTATATTTAATTTAGGGGGGTGTTAGTGTTAGGGTTAGACTTAGCTTTAGGGGTTAATACATTTATTAGAATAGCGGTGAGCTCCGGTCGGCAGATTAGGGGTTAATAATTGAAGTTAGGTGTCGGCGATGTTAGGGAGGGCAGATTAGGGGTTAATACTATTTATGATAGGGTTAGTGAGGCGGATTAGGGGTTAATAACTTTATTATAGTAGCGCTCAGGTCCGCTCGGCAGATTAGGGGTTAATAAGTGTAGGCAGGTGTCGGCGACGTTGAGGGGGGCAGATTAGGGGTTAATAAATATAATATAGGGGTCGGCGAAGTTAGGGCAGCAGATTAGGGGTACATAGGGATAACGTAGGTTGCGGCGGTTTACGGAGCGGCAGATTAGGGGTTTAAAAAAATATGCAGGGGTCAGCGATAGCGGGGGCGGCAGATTAGGGGTTTAAAAAAATATGCAGGGGTCAGCGATAGCGGGGGCGGCAGATTAGGGGTTAATAAGTGTAAGGTTAGGGGTGTTTAGACTCGGGGTACATGTTAGAGTGTTAGGTGCAGACGTAGGAAGTGTTTCCCCATAGGAAACAATGGGGCTGCGTTAGGAGCTGAACGCTGCTTTTTTGCAGGTGTTAGGTTTTTTTCAGCTCAAACAGCCCCATTGTTTCCTATGGGGGAATCGTGCACGAGCACGTTTTTGAGGCCGGCCGCGTCCGTAAGCAACTCTGGTATCGAGAGTTGCATTTGCGGTAAAAATGCTCTACGCTCCTTTTTTGGAGCCTAACGCAGCATTTGATTAAACTCTCGATACCAGAGTTAAATTTATGGTGCGGCAAGAAAAAAGCCCGCGGAGCGTTAGCAGCCCTTTTACCGCCGAACTCCAAATCTAGGCCCAAGAGAATGAAGAAAATGTGATAATAGGAGTAAATTAGAAAGTTGCTTAAAATTGCTGCTCTATCTGAAATCCGTAAGATAAAAAATGGTTTCAGTGTCCCTTTAAAGCTTTTATTAGCACATCAATAGGTCTCAAGCAGGACAAGGAAACAAAATGACTAATTGTACAGTAATAATTATTCTGATTATTATTCTCTGCAATCTGCTAACAGATCACACATTGTTTTACAGGGGATGCAAGTTATAAAGATATCACAGGCATGGCAGAAAGATTTACAGTGTTATATATAGAGACACAAAGTTCTGGTCCCAGCAGAGGATTCTGGGTAGATATATGTGGATCATCTGTGTTTGTGTCTTGTATAAATATAGTTTCTTTTTGCAGCAGTAACGTCCCTGTCAATCACCCACCAGAATATCTGCAACAGGAATTGCACAAACTCCTGATAACCTCTGTTTATATTACATTATTATTCTCAAACCCTCCCTTTATATTATGTGTACAGAATACTGTAACTCTCTGTATACATCAAGTCATTATTTAGCACAGGTTGTGCATGTATAAAGCCCTTATATTAATATTCTCAGCATATATTAGATACTTTGTATCTCAGGTCTGCTTATACAATATTATGGTCTATATAAAATAATTCTGTATTAGATAGGGTCCTAACGGCGTAATAGTAACTATGTTTTATTCTCTGTATACAAAACTTTCCTATGCTTGATTCTCTGTACACTTTGCCTTTCTGTATATTGTTAGCACTCTGATTCGTCCTACATCATTTGTGTTGTATTAAATGACACTGTAGCACATACGCTGGAATGAAATATTTATGGTGTGTAGGTCAATCACATGCAAGTTGGTGAACACAGAGGGAATTATTACAGTGAAGTCACTTTGAGACATTACCAGGAGCTATCACATGCGTTTAATAAGGCAAAAACAAGGCAAACAAACAGTGCTGGCTTCACATGATCACATTATCTCCTAGACTCTCTACTTCCGTCTATAAATGTAAATATAGAACAAGAAATGATTCACAATGTACTGACTGGGGTCAGCAAACAGTTGAGATGGTGAATTGTAAAGCTGACTATAAGAAAGTATAGTACATCATGGGTCCGAATTCAGTATACACCTTGAGAATGTAATATAGCCTGTTTAGTTATATAAAGTGAAACCACTTTGCAATATACTTTTATTATTTGTTTTGTCCCCTTTTCATGTAATTTTAATCTGAAAATCTAGGGTTTTCTAATTCTCCGAAAGGCTAACCCTGCTACATATCTATCACAACCAGTGAGGAGAGTTTGCCGGAGAAAGTGCTAATACTGCACTTATGCTATTACTAGGTTACACTATGAGTCCTGACCTGTAATCATTTATATAATTGATGTCATATTTTCACAAGAATTCTAAGATTTCCTTTTCTTTCTTTGAATATCCAGTTGCTTGTGTAAAAAAATACACCTAGTTAAAGGGACTTCACTATAAATTTTCTCCTCTTTAATCTATTACAGCAGTATAGAAAAAGCTTATAATTAGCCTCCCAGTGGGGCGAGAGAGACCATTTGAAAGGGTGTTCTTGCAGCAGTTTTGAACTCATAGCTGCTTGCCTGACAGCATTGTCCCTTTAAATGAAAGGCAGTTCAGCTTCTCCATATGCCTAAAATTAGCACAAAGGAGAAGGCTGTTAAACTCTGTTTGATTCAGCAAGAGGGAAACATTTTATAAACACATTTTGTACAAGAAACTTGAACAACACTAGAAAATACTAAATAATCCAAGTCTCAAGTATATATATATGCTTCTATATAGGCTTCTTGGCTTTATATGTAGGCTGGTTTTGTTATGGGCATAGAATAGATGCACTTGCAGGGGCCGATGATCTCGCCAGATCAGACGCGGTTTTTCACGCTGACCCTAACAGAAGCTGCCCTGGTGGAATTATTTTTAAAAAGAGGCAGTCCCTGCGAGTAGCGAGATGTCTCCTAATTAAATTAATAGCGCTCCTGGAAAGGGAAACTTCGCTGTGACGGACAAAGCTTGCAGTGAGCAGGGGGCGCACTTTAAAAAGTAAATCCTGCAGCCAACATAAATCACATGATGCTGCTTTCTGCGTATAGCTTCTTACAGTTGCCTATATTTTTGTATGCAGGTGTTTTTATCATAGTATGTTGAATATTGTGTCACAACCTTGTCACCTGCAAGAACAAACTGTGAGAACTGTATGCCGGAAATGTTTAGAGAATTACACTTGGATTTGAGAGAAAATTTCATGGAACGCCCATATTCAGCCCATTTAAAAACAAACAATGCTTTTTTGTACTTACAGAGGGGCAAAAAAGTATTTAGTCAGCCACCAATTGTGCAAGTTCTCCCACTTAAGAAGATGAGAGAGGCCTGTAATTTTCATCATAGGTATACCTCAACTATGAGAGACAAAATGTGGAAACAAATCCAGACAATCACATTGTCTGATTTGGAAAGAATTTATTTGCATATTATGGTGGAAAATAAGTATTTGGTCACCTACAAACAAGCAAGATTTCTGGCTCTCACAGACCTGTATCTTCTTCTTTAAGAGGCTCCTCTGTCCTCCACTCATTACCTGTATTAATGGAACCTGTTTGAACTTGTTATCAGTATAAAAGACACCTGTCCACAACCTCAAACAGTCACACTCCAAACTCCACTATGGTGAAGACCAAAGAGCTGTCGAAGGACACTAGAAACAAAATTGTAGACCTGCACCAGGCTGGGAAGACTGAATCTGCAATAGGCAAGCAGCTTGGTGTGAAGAAATCAACTGTGGGAGCAATAATTAGAAAATGGAAGACATACAAGACCACTGATAATCTCCCTCAATCTGGGGCTCCACGCAAGATCTCACCCCGTGGGGTCAAAATGATTACAAGAACGGTGAGCAAACATCCCAGAACCACACAGGGGGACCTAGTGAATGACCTGCAGAGAGCTGGGACCAACGTAACAAGGGCTACCATCAGTAACACACTACGCCGCCAGGGACTCAGATCCTGCAGACGTGTCCCCCTGCTTAAGCCAGTACATGTTCGGACCCGTCTGAAGTAAGTTAGAGAGCATTTGGATGATCCAGAAGCGGATTGGGAGAATGTCCTATGGTCAGATGAAACCAAAGTAGAACTGTTTGGTAGAAACACAACTCGTCGTGTTTGGAGGAGAGAGAATGCTGAGTTACAACCAAAGAACACCATACCTACTGTGAAGGATGGGGGTGGCAACATCATGCTTTAGGTATGTTTCTCTGCAAAGGGAACAGGACGACTGATCCGTGTACATGAAAGAATGAATGGGGCCATGTATCGTGAGATTTTGAGTGCAAACCTCCTTCCATTAGCAAGGGCATTGAAGATGAAACGTGGCTGGGTCTTTCAGCATGACAATGATCCCAAACGCACCACCCGGGCAACGAAGGAATGGCTTTGTAAGAAGCATTTCAAGGTCCTGGAGTGGCCTAGCCAGTCTCCAGATCTCAACCCCATAGAAAACCTTTGGAGGGAGTTAAAAGTCCGTGTTGCCCAGCGACAGCCCCAAAACATCACTGCTCTAGAGGAGATCTGCATGCAGGAATGGGTCAACATACCAGCAACAGTGTGTGACAACCTTGTGAAGACTTACAGAAAACGTTTGACCTCTGTCATTGCCAACAAAGGATATATAACAAAGTATTGAGATGAACTTTTGATATTGACCAAATACTTATTTTCCACCATAATTTGCAAATAAATTCTTTCCAAATCAGACAATGTGATTGTCTGGATTTGTTTCCACATTTTGTCTCTCATAGTTGAGGTATACCTATGATGAAAATTACAGACCTCTCTCATCTTCTTAAGTGGGAGAACTTGCACAATTGGTGGCTTACTAAATACTTTTTTGCCCCACTGTATGTATATAAATTTATCTGTGTTTTTTTGCGCATCCAGTGCACTTAAATTGTGATTTACAAAGTGCATATTTAATATGATTTATTCCTGTGCAATTTACATACAAATTTTAAGTTTTTTTTTATAAAATACAATTTTTGCTGAGCAATTTTGTTACGATTTTTGAGGCACCTTAACAATACAATTTTTTCCTGTGTATTTTTGTGTGAATCGTTCAATTATTGGTTTTGTAAGATTTTTAAATTCAGAATTTAATTGTGCATGTTTGTAATGTAAGCGTCTCCTTCCCATGCGAAAATGCAGTATACACACTTTTTTGGGTCCCCCCTAGTTTTCTACATAAAAAGTGGCTTTATATAATTCCACACAGGAAATAGAAGTAATATGGAGCATTCTTATAGAATATCACCAGCCCAGGAAACTTTAGATAATCAACCCCACAGTGGGCCAGATTACAAGTGGAGCGCTATTTAAAGGGACACTGAACCCAAATGTTTTCTTTCGTGATTCAGATAGAGCATGCAATTTAAGCAACTTTCTAATTGACTCCTATTATCAAATTTTCTTCATTCTCTTGGTATTTTTATTTGAAATGCAAGAATGTAAGTTTAGATGCCGGCCCATTTTTGGTGAACAACCTGGGTTGTTCTTGCTGATTGGTGGATAAATTTACCAACCAATAAACAAGTGCTGTTCAGGGTCTGAACCTTAAAAAAGCATATATGCCTTCTTTTTCAAATAAAGATAGCAAGAGGATGAAGAAAAATTGATAATAGGAGTAAATTAGAAAGTTGCTTAAAATTGCATGCTCTATCTGAATCGTGAAAGAAAACATTTGGGTTCAGTGTCCCTTTAATGCGTGGGACTGCTACACTGCAGAAAAACATTTCCACAGCTAGAGGGAGGGAGAGCGTGAGGGATGGAGAGATCCACTTCCTACAGAAAATGTGTTGGGAGCGGGGGGACCTACAGAATATTGCTTGGAGAGGGGAGGTGGGGAGGGTGAGAGGAGACCACTACACTACAGAAAAATGTTTTTGTTTTAAAAAAATAAATAAAAAAAGTTTAAAATGTAGAGGAACTGGGTACTGCCAGTACCTAAGATGGCGGATACTAGTTAGAGGGGGGGGGGGGGGTTAGAGAGCTGTTTGGGAAAATCAGTTAGGTGGGAGGGTAAGGGGAATCCTACACTGCAGAAAATAACAACCAACAAACTGCTAAATGCTCTGGTATTTTGTGTAAGTTTTTGTCTGAAATTCCCAGCCCTTAAAGGGACATGAAACCCAAATTTTTTCTTTCGTGATTTAGAAAGAGCATGTCATTTTAAACAACTTTCTAATTTACTTCTATTATCTAATTTGCTTCATTCTCTTGATATCACTTACTTCTATTATCTAATTTGCTTCATTCTCTTGATATCACTTACTTCTATTATCTAATTTGCTTCATTCTCTTGATATCACTTGCTGAAAAGCATATCTAGATATGCTCAGTAGCTGCTGATTGGTTGCTGCACATAGAGGCCTTGTGTGATTGGCTCACACATGTGCATTGCTATTTCTTCAACAAATGATATCTAAAGAATTGAGCAAATTAGATAATAGAAGTAAATTGGAAAGTTGTTTAAAATGACATGCCCTATCTGAATCATGAAAGTTTAATTTTGACTAGACTGCCCCTTTAAGGGGTTAAAGCCCTTTGCCTGCATTTTTTTCCTGACACCATATATCTTTGAGCCCTTATAACTTTTCTGTGCATTTTTTAATAATATTTTTTATTAGATGGTGTTATTTTGAGTAACTGTACTTTGCAATGTATTTTTATCTGTTCTGTGCAAATTTTGTTTCACGTAACAGTAAATCAGAGCTCAGACGCAGTAATCATTCTAGCGTAAATCGCGGTTGCGCTCAAGTGATTGTGTTTACTTTTAACTTATAATACGAGAGGAAAACTCGATGTGTGCAAACAGCCGCGATAAACCCCTTATCACTAGCGCGTAACTGTTACCGCGCCACTCATGATCTGGCTCAGTGTTATTTTTTAATAATAGGCCACTGTGCTGTCATGTCATGCCTCCTACAAACTATACATGACATATTGACATTCATTCACAAATACCCCTGCACTGTTGTCAGTCTGCCGCGGCACACCTGAGGATCTCTCACGGCACACTGGTTAAAAAACACTGCTATATACCTGATAAATATTTATCCAAGAGAATAAGAAGAGAGAAAAATAGGTATATATGTGGCACACTTGAATCAAGAGACTTAATTGTCTGTATGGTAATGGATAGGGAGGACTGATAGGACTTATATGATATAACTTTTATTGGTTTATATTAAAAAGGTATTTATTAAAAGACATGACAAACAAAAATATCTACAACACAGATAATTAAGTAGATATGGGGTTTGGTGTAAGTGTACTTAATAGATGTTCCCAAGCTCTGCCTCTTCCTTGTAGAGGTATACAATCAACCTGACTTATAATTGAACCCAAAATATCTACTATGTGTATAAAAAGTGGAATGATAATTAAATCATCTATAGACATATAAGAAAGTAAACTTTATAAAATTTGTGTTCAAAGAAAACTATAATGCTAGCAGGTAGTGTAAACCCACGTTCTATTATCCTTATCAGGATTCCCTCATATACTATGGGCATATCAGTAGATACTAGGCTATTAAAATCATTACCCAAAAAGTAGAGACTAAATGCCAATTAAGGCCAACGAAATTACAACTTAAGCTCTTTTAAACAAAATAAATGCAGGAGAAGCCGTGCAAGCGCCTGACGTGCGTTTCGCCAACTGCTTTTTCAAAGCCTGCTAGCATTATAGATGATTAATACTGCTATCATCCCCATACCTAGTCGGTCCCACTAAGGGAGACTTTACATACATTGTATATGCTCATTGGCTTATAGATAGCATCCATAGATAAGGAATTGTATTTTTACACCTTATACCACAGGAGAAGCCTGCGTGAGACATACCTTTGTGTTTTTCTTTGAACACAAATTTTATAAAGTTTACTTTCTTATATGTCTATAGATGATTTAATTATCATTCCACTTTTTATACACATAGTAGATATTTTGGGTTCAATTATAAGTCAGGTTGATTGTATACCTCTACAAGACAGAGGCAGATCTTGGGAACGTCTATAAAGTACACTTACACCAAACCCCATATCTACTTAATTATCTGTGTTGTAGATATTTTTGTTTGTCATGTCTTTTAATAAATACCTTTTTAATATAAACCAATAAAGGTTATATCTTATAAGTCCTATCAGTCCTCCCTATCCATTACCATATAGACAATTAAGTCTCTTTATTCAAGTGTGCCACATATATACCTCTTTTTCTCTCTTCTTATTTTCAGTCCGCTAGATTTAGAGTTCTGCGGCCAAAGGGGTGCGTTAGCTACGCGTGCTTGTTTTCTCCCGCACCTTTTAAATACCGCTGGTATTTAGAGTTCACAGAAGGGCTGCGTTAGGCTCCAAAAAGGGAGCGTACAGGCATATTTACCACCACTGAAACTCTCAATACCAGCGGTGCTTACGGACACGGCCAACTTAAAAAACATGCTCGTGCACGATATCCCCATAGGAAACAATGGGGCAGTTTGAGCTGAAAAAAAACCTAACACCTGCAAAAAAGCAGCGTTCAGCTCCTAACGCAGCCCCATTGTTTCCTATGGGGAAACACTTCCTAAGTCTGCACCTAACACCCTAACATGTACCCCGAGTCTAAACACCCCCAGCTTTACACTTATTAACCCCTAATCTGCCGCCCCCGCTATCGCTGACACCTGCATTTTATTATTAACCCCTAATCTTCCTCTCCGTACACTGCCGCAACCTACATTATCCCTATGTACCCCTAATCTGCTGCCCCTAACACCGCCGACCCCTATATTATATTTATTAACCCCTAATCTGCCGCCCCCAACGTCGCCGCCACCTACCTACAATTATTAACCCCTAATCTGCCGACCGGACCTCACCGCTACTATAATAAAGTTATTAACCCCTAATCCGCCTCATTCCTGCCTCAATAACCCTATAATAAATAGTATTAACCCCTAATCTGCCCTCCCTAACATCACCGACACCTAACTTCAAGTATTAACCCCTAATCTGCCGACCGGACCTCACCGCTACTCTATTAAATTTATTAACCCCTAAAGCTAAGTCTAACCCTAACACTAACACCCCCCTAAATTAAATATAATTTTTATCTATCAAAATAAATCTTATTAAATAAATTAATCCTATTTAAAGCTAAATACTTACCTGTAAAATAAACCCTAATATAGCTACAATATAAATAATATTTATATTGTAGCTATTTTAGGATTAATATTTATTTTACAGGCAACTTTGTATTTATTTTAACCAGGTACAATAGCTATTAAATAGTTAAGAACTATTTTAGGTATTTAGCTTACCTGTAAAATAAATCCTAACCTAAGTTACAATTAAACCTAACACTACACTATCAATAAATTAATTAAATAAAATACCTACAATTATCTACAATTAAACCTAACACTACACTATCAATAAATTAATTACATACAAATACCTACAAATAAATACAATTAAATAAACTAACTAAAGTACAAAAAATAAAAAAAGAACTAAGTTACAAAAAATAAAAAAATCATTTACAAACATTAGAAAAAGATTACAACAATTTTAAGCTAATTACACCTACTCTAAGCCCCCTAATAAAATAACAAAGCCCCCCAAAATAAAAAAAATGCCCTACCCTATTCTAAAATAAAAATAGAAAAGCTCTTTTACCTTACCAGCCCTTAAAAGGGCCTTTGCGGGGCATGCCCCAAATAATTCAGCTCTTTTGCCTGTAAAAAAAAAATATACAATACCCCCCCCAACATTACAACCCACCACCCACATACCCCTAATCTAACCCAAACCCCCCTTAAATAAACCTAACACTAAGCCCCTGAAGATCTCCCTACCTTGAGTCGTCTTCACCCAACCGGGCACCAATGGACCAAAAGAAGACATCCGGAGCGGCAGAAGTCTTCATCCTATCCGGGCAGAAGAGGACATCCGGACCGGTAGACATCTTCATCCAAGTGGCATCTTCTATCTTCATCCATCCGGAGCGGAAGCCATCTTCTTCCAGCCGACGCGGATCCATCCTCTTCTACCGACGCCTACTCGCCGAATGACGGTTACTTTAAATGACGTCATCCAAGATGGCGTCCCTCGAATTCCGATTGGCTGATAGGATTCTATCAGTCAATCGGAATTAAGGTAGGAAAAGATTCAAGTTCAATCCGATTGGCTGATTCAATCAGCCAATCAGATTGATCTCGCATTCTATTGGCTGATCGGAACAGCCAATCAGAATTATTTTAACTAGGTAGCTATTAAATAGTTATTAACTATTTAATAGCTATTGTACCTGGTTAAAATAAATACAAAGTTACCTGTAAAATAAATATTAATCCTAAAATAGCTACAATATAATTATTATTTATATTGTAGCTATATTAGGGTTTATTTTACAGGTAAGTATTTAGCTTTAAATAGGAATAATTTATTTAATAAGATTTATTTTATTTCGTTAGATAAAAATTATATTTAATTTAGGGGGGTGTTAGTAGGGTTAGACTTAGCTTTAGGGGTTAATAAATTTAATAGAGTAGCGGTGAGGTCCGGTCGGCAGATTAGGGGTTAATAAGTGTAGATAGGTGGCGGCGACGTTGGGGGCGGCAGATTAGGGGTTAATAAATATAATATAATGGTCGGTGGTGTTAGGGGCAGCAGATTAGGGGTACATAGGGATAATGTAGGTTGCGGCGGTGTGCGGTCGGCAGATTAGGGGTTAAAAAAATGTATTAGAGTGGCGGCGATGTGGGGGGGCCTCAGTTTAGGGGTACATAGGTAGTTTATGGGTGTTAGTGTACTTTAGAGCACAGTAGTTAAGAGCTTTATAAACCGGCGTTAGCCCATAAAGCTCTTAACTCCTGGCTTTTCTCTGCGGCTGGAGTTTTGTCGTTAGATTTCTAACGCTCACTTCAGCCAAGACTCTAAATACCGGCGTTAGAAAGATCCCATTGAAAAGATAGGCTACGCAATTGGCGTAGGGGGATCTGCGGTATGGAAAAGTCACGGCTGGAAAGTGAGCGTTAGACCCTTTCCTGCCTGACTCTAAATACCAGCGGGCGGCCAAAACCAGCGTTAGGACCCCCTAACGCTGGTTTTGACGGCTAACGCAGAACTCTAAATCTAGGCGAGTGTTTTTTGTTTTTGTTTTTAAATATTTTTATTTATTATAGCCATTCCAAACAAGGCAAAATAACATAATATCAACAAAATTACTGTCACGCAGGACAAACAAAAAATTTGCCAACAATATCTTCTCTAAAAATGCAAAGGCAAAAAGAAGCAAAAAGAACAACCATACAGGAAAAAAAAAACAATTTTTAAACTACATTTTGTCCTTATAAGTTTACCCATATCCGTTAACATTGTAATGGCTAATATTTACCACCTATACATAGATAAAAACAAAAGAAGAAAAAAAAAAAAAAAAAAGAAAGAAACCCCCCCCGCTGCCAGAACCGAATATAAAATGCATATTGATCACCCAAATTCATCATTACCCTTCTTAGTCTATATCACCCACATTCCTTAACCAGGTATCCGGGAATACCTGTAGTATAACCAGCTCAGCAAAGCTTACCGAAGCCAAAAAGGGCAGTAAGATCTGCTTCTGGAGGCAGGAAGCATATGACTTAATAATCGGGGTCCAGCCTTCCAAGAATTTTCTAATTCTTCTCTCCGATACTTGCTGTAAATGAAAGGATTCAAAAATAATCTGAGCTTGAATGTCCCTCAGTACTGACGCGAGAGAAGGAGGTGTCTTTGATATCCATTTTTTAAAGATATTATATCTCACAATTAGTATAATAGTATTTAGGATATGCAGGGTCAAATTGGCTCTCTCATCAGGAAAAAGCAACACTATATCTTTCACACTTAAAGGACTTACCAGGAAAAAATTTCGCTAATTTCGCTGGGGAATAATAATAGTTATTTAAAAGTTTTAAGTGAGATTCTTTCCAGCTTACTGCTATCGGATATCTAGCCACTGTTGCCAGGCTGTTAATTAACATCTCCCGGTCTATCGACGGAATATATGGTAACCAGGATCAGATTAATTTATCCTCCTCCAGAATACCCTGTTTCGTCAAAATAATGTCATAGATTAGTGAGATTGATGCATCACCAGTATTAAATTTTCTAATACAACTCTTAATCTCAGGCCATTCCCATCTTCCCACCGTATACCATCTTTGTCCACTAAGAAAATGTTGAATTTGGAAGTAAGCAAACCGATTAACACTCGGAAGAGAGAACTGCTCCCTAATAGTCTCCCAAGGTAAAATCTGATGATCAATATTAAGGAGCTGATTCAAATATACCAATCCCCCAGTCTGCCAGATCTGAAAGCATTTTTGATCTAGCCCAGGTAAGAATAAAGGGTTCCCTCTATTGGGTAAAAAGTCAGAGAAAAACGGATCAACTTTACACAGCTTACAAAACTTATGCCAGATCACCACTATATTCCTTACTGAGATAAGGGAAAAAACCCTTATCGGTAGAGACTGCGGAGCACAATGCAGGAGAGCCGTTAAAGACCAAGGTTTGACCAGATGTGATTCTAGATCATATGTAGAGACCAGGTTAGCCTGAGCAATCCAGTCAACTGCTATTTTAATTAATGATGCCCAATTATATAATCTAATACTAGGTAGGGCCAAGCCTGCCCCCTTGAATTTCTGCATTAACCTATTATTCGAAATCCGGGATTTTTTAGATTTCCACAGAAACTTCGAAAACCACGAAGACAGGTTCTTTAAATCCTTATTAAGGATAATAAGGGGTAAATTTTGGAGATAATAAAGAATTTTGGGAAAAATTATAGTCTTTATTAGATTAACCGAGGCAGTAAGTGACAGTGGAAAAACAGCCCAAAGCTTGAGATCTTCCTGTATTTTCTGAAAAAGAGTCGTGAAATTTGCCTGATACCACTGTTTCGGATTCCTATCTATCTCTAACCCCAGATATTTAATCGCATTGACATTACGGAATATTGTACTGGGACGATCCCCCCTCTGGCATCCAAGCCACATCAGGTCACTCTTTTCCATGTTGATTTTATAGCCGGCGAATGTACTAAAATGCTTTATCGTATCAACCACTCTTGGGATAGTGACTGCTGTTTTACTCAAAAATAATAAGATATCATCCGCGTATAAGAGAATTTTCAAATTCTGCCGGCCCAGCTGGATCCCAGGCAGAACCTCTCGCAATCTAATCGCCAAAGGTTCCAAAACAATATTAAACAGAAGAGGCGAGAGAGGGCAACCCTGTCTCGTACCTCTGTGCAGTAGTAAGCTAGTAGAGATCCTACCATTTACTAACAAATACGATACCGGATTCTGATATACTTTTTTTTAACAAAATTAAAGAAATTACCAACTAGACCAAATTTAGTTAATGTAGCAAAGAGATGCCTCCACGAGATGCAGTCAAATGCTTTGACCGCATCTAATGTGAGGACCGCTAAATCCCTAAGATCCGTCCTCTCTACAAACTGCTCTGTATTCCAAACAAAATCGACTAAAGTTATTAATTTCCTTATATTTTTTGATGAACTACGAGTTGCCATGAAACCCACCTGGTCCGTGTGGATCAACCTATCCAGACAAGAAACTAATCTCTGAGCTATAATTGAAGCTAGAATTTTATAGTCCGCATTCAGGACCGAAATAGGCCTGTAAGAGGCAGGATCTTCCGGATTTTTCCCTTTTTTTAATATCAACGAAATATTAGCTGCTGAAAAAAGGGCAGAAATAGCATTATCTGATAAAAAATACTCATTAAATAATCTTTCTAAAATTGGTATAACCTGGTCAGCTAGACTTTTGTAGAATTCAACAGGTAGCCCATCCGGCCCTGCTGCTTTATTAAGTTTGGCCCGCGATATAGCTTTACTTATCTCTTCAGCTGAGACTGGTGCGTTTAGCATGTCCAGTTCTTCTTTTTGAATTTTAGGAACAGAGATCGATGACCAAAATTCTATCTGATTATCTTGGTTGAATTCTCCTTCCGAATATAATTGATGATAAAATTGGAAAAAAGCTCCGGATATTTTATCAACATCAGAGGTACGACCCCCTTCTACCTGGATTACTGGGATAAGGTTCTTCTTATTCCTAGCTTTAACCAGTCTGGCCAAGTGTTTAGCAGAGCTACCATGGATACCTCTAAATCGTAGATTAATTTTTGTCTCCTCTTGCTGATGTTTTTGTAACAAGAAAGCATCCCTTTCCTTTCTGGCGTCTATATACAGCTTCCAGTTGGACTTTGAGCGGTCACTACAGTATTTCCTAAAGGCATTTCTGACTTGGTTGGACAATTGAGTATCCCTCGCCCGAGATTTCCTATTCCGTGCCACCATATACCCCTTAATATCTCCCCTCAACACGGCTTTGGCCGCCTCCCAAAAAAACTCTATTTTATGCATATACCTGGAATTAAACCTGGAATACTTATACACTTATATTCTATCCAAGACAAAAATCTAGGATCATTATAAAGAAATCTCGGATAGAAGAATCTAGGAGACTTGACGTCCCTTTTATCCTGGAAAAACAAAACTAGAGAAATAATTGCGTGGTCCGAGACCACTATCTCACCAATCTCTGCATCTAATTTCGCCACAGGCAAGGACTCTGTGAAATAGGTCTATACGAGAAAACGTCCTATGCGCCTTAGATTCACATGTGAAATTCTGGACATCCGGATTTAACCTACGCCATATATCATAGACCTGCAATTTCTGGCAAAATCGTAAAAAGTACTTTGAACTTCTCCTATTCTCTAAAATGTTTTTACCTGCAAGCCGATCTAATTCTGGAAATAATGTCATATTAAAGTCACCTCCAATGACCAAATTTTCTTTAACCAAAGGAAACAATTTACATTTGATCTTATCCCAAAATACCCTATCCAATTTATTAGGACCATAGATATTACAGAAAACAAATTTTATATCATTTATATAAATGTGGAGAATAATAAATCTAGCTTCCGGGTCTAGTTCTATCCGGGCAATTTTGTAGTCCAAGGTCTTAAGGATCGCTACCCCACATTTCCTGCCTCCAGAAGAAGAAGAAACCACCTCACCTACCCATTTAATCTTGAGTTTTTTAGCCTCATGATCTTCGAGGTGGGTTTCCTGTAGAAAAGAAATATCAGACTTGTTTCTAGCTAAAAGTTTAATAATTAATTTACGTTTTGAGGGAGAGGAAATCCCCCCCCACATTCCAAGAAGTTATCTTTAATTCCATATCCTATTTATACAGTAGTAAATCTAGGCGAGTGTTATTTTGTGCTGCTAGAGAAATTTAGTCTTTGTATTTTACTATATGGCCACCAGAGGTCACTCTCACCACAGGCTGATTTGAACAATGTCTACATTTGCAATGCAAACCAATGTAATATTGCCAATGCGAGCTACTTTATTTCATTTTTTTGCATAAAGTATGCCCCTATTTTAAGGGACATTGAACTGCATTTACCAATAGATATTAATTTGATTTTATAATGCACTAAATGGCACAGTGTAGAAAATGGTCAGATAATATTCATCAGAGCGTGCACAGGCAAATCCACTCATTGCAAGAAATATAGGAACTTTTCAAAGCCTTTTTCACCTTCAGAGTAAAGGTTTAAAAGTATAGAAAAGTAAGAAAAGCAATGTGCATAGGTGCATTTAAACTTGAAATAGAAGCCTTTTTGCAATATATTCTGGGGATCCTTTGTTGAAAAGCATACCTAGGTAGGCTCACGGGCAGCACCACATTACTGGGAGCTAGCTGCTGATCGGTGGCTGCACAATTATTCCTCGACTCCTTGGCTTAATTATGTGCTGAGCTAGCTCCCAGCAGTGCATTGTTGCGCCTTCAACAAAGGACATCAAGAAAATTAAGAAAATTTGATAATAGAAGAGGGTTGGAAAGTTGTTTAAAATTGTATGTTCTATCTGAATCAAGAAATAAACAGTTTGATTTTTATGTCAGGGTGTTGAACCTAAAATGGGGCGGCTCCTACGCTTAACAATCCTGCTCTTTAAATAAAGATAGCAAGAGAACGAAGAAAGAGTAAATTATAAAGCAGATTAAAATGGCTGCTCTTTCTGAATCATGAAAGAACACATTTGAGTTTAGTGTCCTTTTAACTCTGACTATTGTGGGGTTTTTGAATTCTGAGAAGAGATTATAAAGTGTTTGTCCATTGAAAAACAAATCTAGCAAACATGGTGTTAATTTATTCAGAAAGTCTTCATACCCTGCTGGTATTGTAATATCTTATAATACTCTAGAGAAGTAATTTAAATCTACCTATCTATCTATATCTATCTACACACAGTATATAACTAATAATTCCTGTCTTATCCAACAATACAACGTAAATACGCTTCAGTCTTTACCTAACTATAACCATAACCTGAATAAAAGCACCTCCAGAATTACGTCCCCCCAATAAATCTATACGTCAAGTACCCACAACGATGCTTTGTAACTTTATGTACAGAGAAAAACTAAAGCTAAGCTTTCATTCAGCTCTACACCCTAGAAAAATGCAGTACAAAATAAACATAGATAATATTCATATGTAACTATCGGCTAGATTGCGAGTTTTGCGTTATACTGAAAAAGCAGCGTAACAGGTCCTAACGCTGCTTTTTCACTACCGCTGGTATTACGAGTCTTGCAGGTTTAGGGGCACTGCACACTTTTTTGACCTTACCGCAAACCGACTTACTCAATTTGTGTATAGTCTTTTCTTTCATGTAATTGGCAAGAGTCCATGAGCTAGTGACGTATGGGATATACATTCCTACCAGGAGGGGCAAAGTTTCCCAAACCTCAAAATGCCTATAAATACACCCCCCACCACGACCACAATTCAGTTTTACAAACTTTGCCTCCTATGGAGGTGGTGAAGTAAGTTTGTGCTAGATTTCTACGTTGATATGCGCTTCGCAGCAGGCTGAAGTCCGGTTTTCCTCTCAGAGTACAGTGAATGTCAGAGGGATGTGAAGAGAGTATTGCCTACTGAATACCATGGTCTTCCTCTAGGGGATCTGTTTCATAGGTTCTCTGTTATCGGTCGTAAAGATTTCTTCTCCTACCTCCCTTTTTAGATCGACGATATACTCTTTTATACCATTACCTCTGCTGATTCTCGTTTCAGTACTGGTTTGGCTATCTACTTTATGTAGATGAGTGTCTTTTGGTAAGTATGTTTTCTTTCATTTATGACACTCTCAGCTATGGTTTGGCACTTTATATGTAAAGTTCTAAATATATGTTTTATACTTATATTTGCCATGATTCAGGTTAATCAGTAAATTTCCTTCTTACAGACTGTCAGTTTCATTTTGGGAAATGCATATGAAAAAAAATAAATTATTTCTTACCTGAAAATTTTTCAAATTGACTTTCTTTTCTAAATTGCGGGCTGTTAGACTCACAGGAGCGCAAAATGCTATAATTTATTGCATTATTTTTGGTGCAAGACTTTTTTGGCGCGCTAATTACGTTTGTTAATGTAATTTCGTCATTTACGGCGTCTTAGGCCTCGCTTCCATTGAGTCGTTAAAAATGGAGCCGTAAGCTACCGAAGCGGACGACAGCTAAAAGTAATTTACGGCTCCATTTTAGTACCAGGTTTCCATTGAAAAGATTAGCGTGTTGCGCGCAGTCGCTCTTTTCGGCCGTACGTAAGTTTGCGTTGCCAACCGATGTCGGATTTGTCGAAAAGCGCGCCATAACAAGTGCATTGCCATGGTAACCCGACCTCTGTCTATAAGAATAACGGTTTGCGCCTGCGCTCTTTACCTGTGATCGCCTCTAGAGAGAAAGACACGGGAGCTAGTTGCGTTGGTAGGAGTTTTGGGTTTTTGAGAGTTGTTTGAGAGTTAGTGGAGAGTTTGATATTTGATTTTCATATATTCTTATTGTAGGCCTCATATAATATTAGGAACACACACACACATCCATACATTAGTTAATTAACACACATTAGTTTATACACACAAATACACACACACACACATACACACTTTTATTTGATACAAACACATTCACATTTTTTTTTTTTCATTAACCCCCATATCCCCATCTTCCTTTATTACTCCTTTCATTAATCCCCTTATTCCACTTCCCATCCCCCCTTTGACTACCCTTCCCTTCCTCACTATATAACTTGTTTTTTTATATATACATTTTGCCCATCCTATTTTTTTTTTTAACTTCCCATATTTTTTGTTTCATTTGACTATATAGCTCACCCCTTTCTTAATTTGCATCCCTTATTATTTTTCTATAATTTTGTTCTAATCCTCCTTAGTTTTTCCTTTTTCATTTACATCCCTTTGTTTATTTTCACCCCCACATTTTATTTTTATTTTGAGGGATATAGAATAGAGATAGTTAGGGTCTAGATAGGTTAGGTAGTTAGTTTTGGGGCTATTTAATTTAGGGTTTAGTTAGGTGAATTAGTGTAGTTAGGTAAGCTAGGGACTTTAGTGTTAGGTTAGAGTTAGGGAGGAAGGAGAAAGGGATGGATAGGCCTAGTGGAGTTGGGAAGGGGGTGGCTAGGGGGAGGGCAGTGGTGAGGGTGGATAGAGGGAGGGGGAGGGGGGAAGTAGGGAGTAGTATGGGCAGGAATAGGGGCCGAGGTTTGGGTGGAGGATTTGTCCTTCCTCAAACCCTGGCAGAGGAGGGAAGGAGAGAGGGTGGAAGAGGAATGGAGGTGGGAGGAGTGAGGAGGAGTCAGCCTCAGCTAGGCACAAAAAGAAAAGGGAAAGTGGGGCAGACTGTGGCAACTGGGGGTGGGGCTGGTGGTAGCCTGTCACAGCCTGCAGGGACAGAGGAGGTAGAGAGGGCTGGTCCCCAGTCACAGGAGGGAGAGTCTGTGTCTGCTGGCCCTTCAGGTGTGAAGGGCAGGCTAAGAGAGGAGAGGTACTCTGAGGAAGAGAAGGAGGCTCTTGTTGAGGCATACTTGGAGAGGGCAGCTCAGCTGGAGAACCCTAACCTGAGGCCGGCTGTCCGGAATAAGCTGTGGGAGGAGATTCGAGTGGCAGTCAGCTGCTTAGGACGTAATCGTTCTACTGCCAGCATTAAACACCGCTATCATGACTGCAGGAGGGAAACCAAAGCTAAGCTGGCACAGCAGGCCAAATATGCACGTGGGACAGGTGGTGGTCCTAGCAAGAGAATACACCTAAGGTCATGGGAGGAGATGATGGCCCATGTCATCTCAGATGAATCTGTCCTAGGATGTAAGGGGACAATGGACACATCAGTGCCAGCTGAAGAGGTCCATGAAGGTGAATATTAAATATCATATGTAATAAATGTTTTATTTCTAACAAATATATGTTAACATCAGAAATATATATCGGCTTTGTTTTTTAAAATATAAATGTAATCATACACATGTGTAATACAGAATATAGAATGTTCATATGTTATATATGTTTAGTAATCATACACATGTGTAATACAGAATATAGAATGTTCATATATTATATAAGTTTAGTAATCATACACATGTGTAATACAGAATATAGAATGTTCATATATTATATATGTTTAGTAATCATACACATGTGCAATACAGAATATAGAATGTTCATATGTTATATATGTTTAGTAATCATACACATGTGTAATACAGAATATAGAATGTTTATATATTATATATGTTTAGTAATCATACACATGTGTAATACAGAATATAGAATGTTCATATATTATATATGTTTAGTAATCATACACATGTGTAATACAGAATATAGAATGTTCAGATATTATATATGTTTAGTAATCATACACATGTGCAATACAGAATATAGAATGTTCATATGTTATATATGTTTAGTAATTATACACATGTGTAATACAGAATATAGAATGTTTATATATTATATATGTTTAGTAATCATACACATGTGTAATACAGAATATAGAATGTTCATATATTATATATGTTTAGTAATCATACACATGTGTAATACAGAATATAGAATGTTCAGATATTATATATGTTTAGTAATCATACACATGTGCAATACAGAATATAGAATGTTTATATATTATATATGTTTAGTAATCATACACATGTGTAATACAGAATATAGAATGTTTATATATTATATATGTTTAGTAATCATACACATGTGTAATACAGAATATAGAATGTTCATATATTATATATGTTTAGTAATCATACACATGTGTAATACAGAATATAGAATGTTCATATATTATATATGTTTAGTAATCATACACATGTGCAATACAGAATATAGAATGTTCATATGTTATATATGTTTAGTAATCATACACATGTGTAATACAGAATATAGAATGTTTATATATTATATATGTTTAGTAATCATACACATGTGTAATACAGAATATAGAATGTTCATATATTATATATGTTTAGTAATCATACACATGTGTAATACAGAATATAGAATGTTCAGATATTATATATGTTTAGTAATCATACACATGTGCAATACAGAATATAGAATGTTCATATGTTATATATGTTTAGTAATCATACACATGTGTAATACAGAATATAGAATGTTTATATATTATATATGTTTAGTAATCATACACATGTGTAATACAGAATATAGAATGTTCATATATTATATATGTTTAGTAATCATACACATGTGTAATACAGAATATAGAATGTTCAGATATTATATATGTTTAGTAATCATACACATGTGCAATACAGAATATAGAATGTTTATATATTATATATGTTTAGTAATCATACACATGTGTAATACAGAATATAGAATGTTTATATATTATATATGTTTAGTAATCATACACATGTGTAATACAGAATATAGAATGTTCATATATTATATATGTTTAGTAATCATACACATGTGTAATACAGAATATAGAATGTTCATATATTATATATGTTTAGTAATCATACACATGTGTAATACAGAATATAGAATGTTTATATATTATATATGTTTAGTAATCATACACATGTGTAATACAGAATATAGAATGTTTATATATTATATATGTTTAGTAATCATACACATGTGTAATACAGAATATAGAATGTTTATATATTATATATGTTTAGTAATCATACACATGTGTAATACAGAATATAGAATGTTCAGATATTATATATGTTTAGTAATCATACACATGTGCAATACAGAATATAGAATGTTTATATATTATATATGTTTAGTAATCATACACATGTGTAATACAGAATATAGAATGTTTATATATTATATATGTTTAGTAATCATACACATGTGTAATACAGAATATAGAATGTTCATATATTATATATGTTTAGTAATCATACACATGTGTAATACAGAATATAGAATGTTCATATATTATATATGTTTAGTAATCATACACATGTGCAATACAGAATATAGAATGTTCATATGTTATATATGTTTAGTAATCATACACATGTGTAATACAGAATATAGAATGTTTATATATTATATATGTTTAGTAATCATACACATGTGTAATACAGAATATAGAATGTTCAGATATTATATATGTTTAGTAATCATACACATGTGTAATACAGAATATAGAATGTTCAGATATTATATATGTTTAGTAATCATACACATGTGCAATACAGAATATAGAATGTTTATATATTATATATGTTTAGTAATCATACACATGTGTAATACAGAATATAGAATGTTTATATATTATATATGTTTAGTAATCATACACATGTGTAATACAGAATATAGAATGTTCATATATTATATATGTTTAGTAATCATACACATGTGTAATACAGAATATAGAATGTTCATATATTATATATGTTTAGTAATCATACACATGTGCAATACAGAATATAGAATGTTCATATGTTATATATGTTTAGTAATCATACACATGTGTAATACAGAATATAGAATGTTTATATATTATATATGTTTAGTAATCATACACATGTGTAATACAGAATATAGAATGTTCATATATTATATATGTTTAGTAATCATACACATGTGTAATACAGAATATAGAATGTTCAGATATTATATATGTTTAGTAATCATACACATGTGCAATACAGAATATAGAATGTTCATATGTTATATATGTTTAGTAATCATACACATGTGTAATACAGAATATAGAATGTTTATATATTATATATGTTTAGTAATCATACACATGTGTAATACAGAATATAGAATGTTCATATATTATATATGTTTAGTAATCATACACATGTGTAATACAGAATATAGAATGTTCAGATATTATATATGTTTAGTAATCATACACATGTGCAATACAGAATATAGAATGTTTATATATTATATATGTTTAGTAATCATACACATGTGTAATACAGAATATAGAATGTTTATATATTATATATGTTTAGTAATCATACACATGTGTAATACAGAATATAGAATGTTCATATATTATATATGTTTAGTAATCATACACATGTGTAATACAGAATATAGAATGTTCATATATTATATATGTTTAGTAATCATACACATGTGTAATACAGAATATAGAATGTTTATATATTATATATGTTTAGTAATCATACACATGTGTAATACAGAATATAGAATGTTTATATATTATATATGTTTAGTAATCATACACATGTGTAATACAGAATATAGAATGTTTATATATTATATATGTTTAGTAATCATACACATGTGTAATACAGAATATAGAATGTTTATATATTATATATGTTTAGTAATCATACACATGTGTAATACAGAATATAGAATGTTCATATATTATATATGTTTAGTAATCATACACATGTGTAATACAGAATATAGAATGTTTATATATTATATATGTTTAGTAATCATACACATGTGTAATACAGAATATAGAATGTTTATATATTATATATGTTTAGTAATCATACACATGTGTAATACAGAATATAGAATGTTTATATATTATATATGTTTAGTAATCATACACATGTGCAATACAGAATATAGAATGTTTATATATTATATATGTTTAGTAATCATACACATGTGTAATACAGAATATAGAATGTTCATATATTATATATGTTTAGTAATCATACACATGTGCAATACAGAATATAGAATGTTCATATGTTATATATGTTTAGTAATCATACACATGTGTAATACAGAATATAGAATGTTTATATATTATATATGTTTAGTAATCATACACATGTGTAATACAGAATATAGAATGTTCATATATTATATATGTTTAGTAATCATACACATGTGTAATACAGAATATAGAATGTTTATATATTATATATGTTTAGTAATCATACACATGTGTAATACAGAATATAGAATGTTCATATATTATATATGTTTAGTAATCATACACATGTGTAATACAGAATATAGAATGTTTATATATTATATATGTTTAGTAATCATACACATGTGTAATACAGAATATAGAATGTTTATATATTATATATGTTTAGTAATCATACACATGTGTAATACAGAATATAGAATGTTTATATATTATATATGTTTAGTAATCATACACATGTGCAATACAGAATATAGAATGTTTATATATTATATATGTTTAGTAATCATACACATGTGTAATACAGAATATAGAATGTTCATATATTATATATGTTTAGTAATCATACACATGTGCAATACAGAATATAGAATGTTCATATGTTATATATGTTTAGTAATCATACACATGTGTAATACAGAATATAGAATGTTTATATATTATATATGTTTAGTAATCATACACATGTGTAATACAGAATATAGAATGTTCATATATTATATATGTTTAGTAATCAATTGTGTTCAAGCATCAGTGGAAAACATACCTAGGTAGGATTAGTACAAGTAATGTTTTACATGGTTCAAAGTCTAATTTGCACAGTAACTTAAAGTGATAGTAAACCCAATGTTTTTATTTCATGATTCAGATAGAGCAGCAATTTTAAGCAACTCTCTAATGTACTACTATTATCAATATTTCTTTGTTCTCTTGGTATCTTTATTTGAAAAAGTAGGAATGTAAGCTATGGAGACTTTGCATTTTTGGTTCAGAACCCTGGCTAGCGCTCGTGATTGGTGGCTACATTTAGCCACCCAATAAGCAACAGCAACCCAGGTTCTGAAACAAAAATTGTCTGGCTCTTAAGCTTTACATTCTTGCTTCTCAAATAAAGATACCAAGAGAAGGAAGAAAATATGATAATAGGAGTAAAATATAAAATGTTGACTAAATTTGCATGCTCTGTCTGAATCATGAAAGTTTAATTTGTACTTCATTGCCCCTTTAATGGCATCTTAACATAGTTGTAGTGGATATATTCATCCTGATTTCTGGAGTGGCTCAAACAAGCAAGGGTATAGATTTAAATTCTTTCTATCTATATCATATATATGGACTATGTGTAATACAAAGAGTCACTTGGAGGCACAATCTTTAAATATACACCTCTGGTTAAATATGTTTAAGTTCATACAGAAATAATATATATATATATATATATATATATATATATATATATATATATATATATATATATATATATATAAAACTATATCTATAAATTTGATTTTCAAATGTTAGATGTTTCATCAGATTAATTTATAATTACAATTTATTTTTCAGAATTGGAACATGAGTATGAGTCCTCAACAAGACCGGAGGCCAGTGATGTTCCGGAATTCAGTGAGGAGGAGGAGGGGGATGTTATTGAAGCTGGATACTCCTACCTCAGCATACTTGAAGGAGATGAGCAACAGCCACTGGCCTATGAGGTTGAAAATGTTCCTGGCCCATCCCCATATTCATCTGGGAGGACATATCATCAGATGCAGCCTCCACCACCACAGCATTATCAGATGCATCCTCCACCACCACAGCATTATCAGATGCATCCTCCACCACCACAGCATTATCAGATGCATCCTCCACCACCACAGCATCAGCAGATGCCTCCTTCATCACCACAGCATCAGCAGATGCATCCTTCATCACCACAGCATCAGCAGATGCATCCTCCACCGCAGCATATGTACTATATGCCACCTCAACAACAGATTCAGCACCCTCCCATGGCACAACAAATGCCGCCACCACTACCACCACAACAACAATCACCACCCCCCACCACCAATGTCTGTCCTCAATTGGATATTGAGCCACCCACACAGTCCCCAAGACTGAGTGACGACAACCTCACACAGAGCCAGGAATATGTGCCGGACACACCTATACAGCCACAAGTGCCCCCCATGGAATCCAATATCCCCGCACAGTCCCAGCAGGATGCTCTACTGAGGCTCATTCACAGGGAGCTTAGACTTACTAGGCTCCAGCAGCAGCATGATTTCAGGAGGCTACAGAGCCAGATGGACATACATAATGCCGCACTCGTCCGCCTGGCAGAGGCAGTGGAGAGGCTTGCAGATAGGCCGCAAACTCCCTCCTCACTCGCATCCTCCGTTATCTCCCTGCAGGACCCTGAATCGCATGTTTTAGCCTCCCAGTCAGCTGGTGTGCGTCGCCCAAGACGCCACACTTCCATCCCAAGTACCTCTCCTCCAAAGGCCAAATCCCGCCGCAAGCATTAATAAGTATTTTTCTTTTTAAATTATTTCCAGATATATAATATCTAATTTTTTTTGTATGAAGCACTTTCTTAAGTGTGATTTCCATCTCATAAATATGCATATATTTTTCTAATCAAAATTAGAAAATATATTTCAAAATTGTTTTAATAGCTGTTTATTTTCAAAACATTAACAGCTTTATTCATTTTTATTTCACATGATGTCAATTAATATGCAGGTGTACATTGTTGATAAATGTATGTGTCCTTTTATTGAGGATATCATATTATGCCGTTTAAGAATACTTGGGGATACGTGTCTGAAATTTATACAGTATATGCTATCTAACATTGGTCAACGTGACATGTGTAAATGTTATGATTTATATTCCACAAGCATATGTTGTTTGCTCCTTCAGATGAAGCTAATAAGGCTTATACAGTTATAGAAGAGTTGAAAAGTAAATATTCCTTCCTGTTGATATGGCCAAACACCTTGCATTCATTCTAGTCCTATGTGGAATGTAATATCTGAAATATATACCTATCATGACTAATACCTATCATGACTAATGCACTCCTTTTTGTCAAGATTATTATTCAATATTTAGAATAATTAGATAAATGTATCTTTAGGATATTTATGCACTGATGTATATACAACATATATGTGATTGCCATGATATAGAGGTGATTTATACATTTTAATTGACATCATATGAACAGACACAGACTCTCCCTGGGACCAATGCACAATGCACTTTTAAATTGTTTCAATAATTCCATGTTAAAGACAATACTTCATATCTCTTGAAGTATGTAATATTAAGCACGTATGTATTTTGGTTAATAGTCTAAATATTGCAAATGTATTATCTGCTTTAGCAGACATGACATTACATATATTTTATAAATATTAGTACTATGACACATTATAACTTTAATGTGTTATCGTTTTGTATTGAATAAATATGATTTTCACATTGAAAATTACATTTGAATGAGGGTAAATCTGTAATAATAAAACTCATCTTCATTATAAACAACTTATTTCCTTTGAATTATTTTTCTATATGTATTGAGATTATATATAGCATCCCTGGGCAAAGGTTTCATTTTGAATAGGTAGATATTTTATTTATTTTTATAATATTTTACCAGGAAAGATACATTGAGATTTCTATAGTTTTCAAGTATGTCCTGGGTACACAAAACATTGCATTGATACAATGGGTACAATAAAATAAAAATAATAATAATACATATGCCCAAAAATTTAACATAGAACAGGTAGGAAATATATAATCAACAATGACAGGTGCATTCTGTTTTGAGATATGTAGAGAGGGATCTCTTAAAGAATATTAGGCATGGGGAAGGTTTGAAAGTGTGCGGGAGGTCGCTCCATAATTGTGGTGCTTGCATATATTTTTATATGTACATACATATTGATATTTCTATGACAACATGGGTGCAAATATTCCTATACATAGGACCAATAAATGTAGCATATATAATGTTATTTGTACATTGAAACACTCATAATTTCTTTGGGATTTGCAATTTCAATGAGAAACAGGCCTCAAAAAAGCTCTTTTTCCTCCTTTACACCTAGTTGAGCTGGGGGGTAATATGTCTCAATGTATCGACAGCCTCCGACAGTGTATTAACGGTTAGCGCTTTCAATGGAAACCTGGTATAATTTATCGATTAACGGCTTCTATTACTTTCTATGGGACGCGAAAATCTTTTCGGCAGCCGAAGTCCGGCAGCCGATATTGAGGTATAACGCGCCATTGGAAACAGTCGTTAAACGCTATTGCTTTCGACAGCATATTTAACGGTTTGCGAGTGCATGCAAACTGAATTACGACTCAATGGAAGCGAGGCCTTAGTTGGTGCCGAGAGTTTTCACGTAGTTGCGTCATCTATGACGCTCGTGTTTGTTGCAGACGTTCTTGGCGCCCAAAAATATTTTGTCAGTTGTGGGCATCATACTTGGCTCCAGATTTTTGACATTATTTAAGTCTTTATTTCATTTTGCTTCTGGTTTCCAGAGGCTTATTCTGTTTGAATTTTTTGCCATTCCTGAAACTGTCATATAAGGAAATTGATAATTTTGCTTTATATGTTGTTTTTTCAATTACATATTGCAAGATGTCTCAATCTGACCCTGTCTCAGAATCTACTTCTGGAATGCTGCTGCCTGATGTCGGTTCTACCAAAGCTAAGTGCATTTGTTGTAAACTTGTGGTAACTGTTCCTCCGGCTGTAGTTTGTGTTAGTTGTCATGATAAACTATCAAACGCAGACAATATTTCCATTAGTAGTAATCCATTACCTGTTGTTGTTCCTTCAACATCTAATGTTCAGGATATTCCTGTTAATGTGAGAGAATTTTTTTCTAATTCTATTCAGAAGGCCCTGTCTGTTATACCACCTTCTAATACACGTAAAAGGTCTTTTAAAACTTCTCATAAATTCGATGAATTTTTAAATGACCAACAGCATTCTGATTTATCTATCTCTGATGAGGATCTATCTGGTTCAGAAGATTCTGCCTCAGATATTGACACTGACAAATCTTCATATTTATTTCAAATGGAGTATATTCGTTCTTTATTAAAAGAGGTGTTGATTGCATTAGATATGGAGGAGACTAGTCCTCTTGATATTAAACCAGTAAACGTTTAAATTTGTTTACTGGTTTTTCCAGTTCCTGATGCTATTTCAGATGTAATTTCTAGGGAATGGAATAGTCTGGGTACTTCATTTACTCCTTCTTCAAGGTTTAAGAAACTGTACCCTTTGCCGACTGATAGATTGGAGTTTTGGGAAAAGATCCCCAAAGTTGATGGGGCCATCTCTACTCTTGCAAAGCGTACTACTATTCCTACGGCAGATAGTACTTCTTTTAAAGATCCTTTAGATAGGAAGCTTGAATCTTATCTAAGGAAGGCTTATTTATGTTCAGGTCATCTTCTTAGGCCTGCTATTTCTTTGGCTGATGTTGCTGCAGCTTCAACTTTTTGGTTGGAAACTTTAGTACAACAAGTACCAGATCATAATGTGTATAGCATTGTTAAACTAATTCAACATGCTAATAATTTCATTTGTGATGCCATTTTTTATATAATTAGAATTGATGTCAGGTATATGTCTTTAGCTATTTTAGCTAGAAGAGATTTATGGCTTAAATCTTGGAATGCTGATATGACTTCTAAGTCAACGTTGCTATCTTTCTTTCCAAGGTAATAAATTATTTGGTTCTCAGTTGGATTCTATTATTTCAACTGTCACTGGGGGGGGGGGGGAGGGAGCCTTTTTGCCTCAGGATAAAAAATCTAAAGGTAAATTTAGGGCTGCTGATCGTTTTCGTTCCTTTCATCAGAATAAGGAACAGAAACCTGACCCTTCCCCTAAAGGAACGGTTTCCAATTGGAAGCCTTCTCCAGTCTAGAATAAATCCAAGCCATTTAAAAAATCAAAATCAGCCCCCAAGTCCGCATGAAGGTGCGGCCCTCATTCCAGCGCAGCTGGTAGGGGGCAGACTAAGATTTTACAAAGATGTTTGAATCAATTCAATCCAAAATCATTGGATTCAGAACATTTATCAAGGGTACAGAATAGGTTTCAAGGTAAGACTGCTTGTGAGAAGTTTCTTTCTCTCATGCATTCCAGTGAACCCAGTAAAGGCTCAGGCTTTCCTGAAGTGTGTTTCAGACCTGGAGGTATCCGGGGTAATTGTGCCAGTTCCCTTTTCGGAACGGGGTCTGGGGTTTTATTCAAATCTGTTCATTGTTCCAAAGATAGTGAATTCTTTCAGACCAGTTCTGGATCTAAAAATTTTGAATCGTTATGTAAGAATACCAACATTCAAGATAGTGACTATAAGCACTATTCTGCCTTTTGTTCAGCAAGGGTATTATATGTCCACAATAGAATTACAGGATGCATATCTTCATATTCCTATTCATCCAGATCACTATCAGTTTCTGAGATTCTCTTTTCTAGACAAGCATTACCAATTTGTTGCTCTTCCTTTTGGCCTAGCAACAGCTCCAAGGATCTTTTCAAAGGTTCTCAGTGCCCTACTCTCTGTAATCAGAGAGCGGGGTATTGCGGTGTTTCCTTATTTGGACAATATCTTGGTACTTGCTCAGTCTTTACATTCTGCAGAATCTCACACAAATCAACTAGTGTTGTTTCTTCAAAGACATAGTTGAAGGATCAATTTACCAAAAAGTTCCTTGATTCCTCAGACAAGGGTAACCTTTTTAGGATTCCAAATAGATTCAGTATCCATGACTTTGTCTCTAACAGACAAAAGATGTCTGAAATTGGTTTCAGCTTGTCGGAACCTTCAGTCTCAGTCATTCCCTTCAGTAGCTATGTGCATGGAGGTTTTAGGTCTCATGACTGCAGCATTGGACGCGATCCCCTTTGCTCGCTTTCACATGAGACCTCTTCAGCTTTGTATGCTGAGCCAATGATGCAGGGATTATACAAAGATATCACAATTAATATCCTTAAATCCCAATATTCGACTATCTCTGACTTGGTGGTTAGATCACCATCGTTTAATTCGTCCAACCTGGACTGTGATTACAACAGATGCAAGTCTTTCAGGTTGGGGAGCTGTCTGGGGATCTCTAACAGCGCAGGGGGTTTGGAAATCTCAAGAGGCGAGATTACCAATCAATATTTTGGAACTCTGTGCGATTCTTAGAGTTCTTCAGTTTTGGCCTCTTCTGAAGAGAGAACCATTTATTTTTTTTCAGACAGACAATGTCACAACCATGGCGTATGTCAATCATCAAGGTGGGACTCACAGTCCTCAAGCTATGAAAGAAGTATCTCGGATACTTGCATGGGCGGAATCCAGATTCTGTCTAATCTCTGCAGTCCATATCCCAGGTATAGACAATTGGGAAGCGGATTATCTCAGTCGCCAATCTTTACATCCGGGAGAATGGTCTCTTCCCCCAGATGTGTTTTTTCAGATTGTTCAGATGTGGGGGCTTCCAGAAATAGATCTGATGGCTTCTCATCTAAACAGGAAACTTCCCAGTTATCTGTCCAGGTCCAGGGATCCTCAGGCGGAAGCAGTGGATGCGTTGTCACTTCCTTGGAATTATCAACCTGCTTATGTCTTTCCGCCTCTAGTTCTTCTTCCAAGAGTGATTTCCAAAATTCTAATGGAACGTTCGTTTGTACTGCTGGTAGCTCCAGCATGGCCTCACAGGTTTTGGTATGCGGATCTCATTCGGATGGCCAGTTGCCAACCTTGGACACTTCCATTAAGGCCAGACCTTCTATCTCCAGGCCCCTTTTTCCATCAGGATCTCAAATCATTAAATTTGAAGGTATGGAGTTTGAATGCCTAGTGCTTAGTCATAGAGGTTTCTCAGACTCAGTGATTAATACTATGTTGCAGGCTCACAAATCTGTGTCTAGAAAGATTTATTACAGAGTTTGGAAGACTTACATTTCATGGTGTTCTTCTCATAAATTCTCTTGGCATTCTTTTAGAATTCCTAGAATTTTACAGTTTCTTCAGGATGGTTTGGATAAGGGTTTGTCTGCAAGTTCCTTGAAAGGACAAATCTCTGCTCTTTCTGTTCTGTTCCACAGAAAAATTGCTAATATTCCTGATATTCATTGTTTTGTACAGGCTTTGGTTCGTATCAAGCCTGTCATTAAGTCAATCTCTCCTCCTTGGAGTCTTAATTTGGTTTTGAGGGCTTTACAGGCTCCTCCGTTTGAGCCTATGCATTCTCTAGACATTAAATTACTTTCTTGGAAAGTATTGTTCCTTTTGGCCATCTCTTCTGCTAGAAGAGTTTCTGAATTATCTGCTCTTTCTTGTAAATTTTTCCTTTTCTGATTATTCATCAGGATAAGGCGGTTTTGCGGACTTCATTTAAATTTTTACCAAAAGTTATGAATTCCAACAACATTATTAGAGAAATTGTTGTCCCTTCGTTGTGTCCTAATCCTAAGAATTCTTTGGAGAGATCTTTAATTCTTTGGATGTGGTAAGAGCTTTGAAATATTATGTTGAAGCTACTAAAGATTTCCGAAAGACTTCTAGTCTTTTTGTTATCTTTTCTGGTTCTAGGAAAGGTCAGAAGGCTTCTGCCATTTCTTTGGCATCTTGGTTAAAGCTTTTGATTCATTATGCTTATTTGGAGTCGGGTAAATCCCCGCCTCAGAGGATTACGGCTCATTCTACTAGGTCAGTTTCTACTTCCTGGGCTTTTAAGAATGAAGCTTCTGTTGATCAGATTTGCAAAGCAATGACTTGGTCTTCTTTGCATACTTTTACTAAATTCTACCATTTTGATGTTTTCTCTTCTTCAGAAGCAGGTTTTGGTAGAAAAGTACTTCAGGCAGCTGTTTCAGTTTGATTCTTCTGCTTATAATTTCAGTTTTTTTCATTATAAAGATTAAAACTTTTAATTTGGGTTGTAGATTCTTTTTTCAGCGGAATTGGCTGTCTTTATTTTTATCCCTCCCTCTCTAGTGACTCTTGCGTGGAGTTCCACATCTTGGGTATTTGCTATCCCATACGTCACTAGCTCATGGACTCTTGCCAATTACATGAAAGAAAACATAATTTATGTAAGAATTTACCTGATAAATTCATTTCTTTGATATTGGCAAGAGTCCATGAGGCCCACCCTTTTTATGGTGGTTATGTTTTTTTGTATAAAGCACAATTATTCCAATTCCTTGTTGATGCTTTCGCTCCTTTCTTATCACCCCACTTCTTGGCTATTCGTTAAACTGAATTGTGGGTGTGGTGGGGGTGTACTTATAGGCATTTTGAGGTTTGGGAAACTTTGCCCCTCCTGGTAGGAATGTATATCCCATACGTCACTAGCTCATGGACTCTTGCCAATATGAAAGAAATGAATTTATCAGGTAAATTCTTACATAAATTATGTTTTTTCAATGGGACTTCCATTGCGCCGGTATCACAAGCTTTTTTTTTTTGGCCAAAAAGTGAGCGGTACACCCTATCCCGTCAAGATTGGTAACGCATTCTAAAGTCAGTAGTTATCAGTTTTACACTACAAAGCTGTAGCATAAAACTCATAAGTAAATTGCTCAAAAGTACACTAACACCCATAAACTACCTATTAACCCCTAAACCGAGGCCCACCCGCATCGCAAACACTAAAATAAAATGATTAACCCCTAATCTGCCGCTCCTGACATCGCCGCCACTAGAATAAACATATTAACCCCTAAACCGCTGCACTCCCACCTTGCAAACACTAGTTAAATATTATTAACCCCTAATCTGCCACCCCTAACATCACCACCACCTACCTACATTTATTAACCCCTAATCTGCCGCCCCCAACGTCGCCGCCACTATACTAAATTTATTAACCCTAAACCTAAGTATAACCCTATCACCCACTAACTTAAATACAATTTAAATAAATCTAAATACAAATTACTATCATTAACTAAATAATTCCTATTTAAAACTAAATACCTATAAAATAAACCCTAAGCTAGCTACAATATAACTAATAGTTACATTGTAGCTATCTTAGGGTTTATTTTTATTTTACAGGCAAGTTTGTATTTATTTTAACTAGGTAGAATAGTTACTAAATAGTTATGAACTATTTACTAACTACCTAGCTAAAATAAATACAAATTTACCTGTAAAATAAAACCTAACCTAAGTTACACTAACACCTAACACTACAATACAATTAAATAAATTAAGTACAATTAGCTAAATTACAAAAAAAGAGAACTCTTCATCCAAGCTGGGAGAAGTGGTCCTCCAGACGGGCAGAAGTCTTCATCCAGACGGCATATTCTATCTTCATCCATCCGGCGCGAAGCGGCTCCATCTTCAAGACATCCGACGTGGAGCATCCTCTTCTTTCCGATGACTACCGATGAATGAAGGTTCCTTTAAATGACGTCATCCAATCCTATCCAATCAGCCAATAGGATTGAGCTTGCATTCTATCGGCTTATTGGAACAGCCAATAGAATGCGAGCTCAATCCTAATGGCTGATTGGATAGGATTTTTTCAACCTTAATTCCGATTGGCTGATAGAATTCTATCAGCCAATCGCAATCTAAGGGACGCCATCTTGGATGACATCACTTAAAGGAACCTTCATTCGCCGGGTAGTCGTCGGCAGAAGAGGATGCTCCGTGCCGGATGTCTTGAAGATGGACCTGCTCCGCGCCGGATGGATGAAGATAGAAGATGCCGTCTGGATGAAGACTTCTGCCTGTCTAGAGGACCACTTCTCCCGGCTTGGATGAAGACTTCTCCCAGCTTCGTTGAGGACTTCTTGCCGCTTCGATGAGGACTTCTCCCGGCTTCGTTGAGGATGGATGTCGGATCTTCAAAACTGTAAGTGGATCTTCAGGGGGTTAGTATTAGGTTTTTTTTAAGGGTTTATTGGGTGGGTTTTATTTTTAGGTTAGGGCTTTGGGCTGCAATAGAGCTAAATGCCCTTTTAAGGGCAATGCCCATCTAAATACCCTTTTCAGGGCAATGGGGAGCTTAGTTTTTTTTAGTTAGGGTTTTATTTGGGGGGGTTGGTTGTGCGGGTGGTGGGTTTTTACTGTTGGGGGGGGTTGTTTGTATTTTTTTTCAGGTAAAAGAGCTGATTTCTTTGGGGCAATGCCCTGCAAAAATCCCTTTTAAGGGCTATTGGTAGTTTAGTTTAGGCTAGGATTTTTTATTTTGATAGGGCTATTAGATTAGGTGTAATTAGTTTAAATATCTTGTAATTTGTTTTTTATTTTCTGTAATTTACTGTTTTTTTTTGTTTTGTTTTTTAACTATTCTACCTAGTTAAAATAAATACAATCTTGCCTGTGAAATAAAAATAAACCCTAAGCTAGATACAATGTAACTATTAGTTATATTGTAGCTAGCTTAGGGTTTATTTTATAGGTGTTTAGTTTTAAGTAGGAATTATTTAGTTATTAATAGTAGGTTTTCTTTAGATTTATTTTAATTATATTTAAGTTAGGGGGTGTTAGGGTTAGGGTTAGACTTAGGTTTAGGGGTTAATACATTTAGAATAGTGGCGGCGATGTTGGGGGCGGCAGATTAGGGGTTAATAAATGTAGGTAGGTTGCGGCGACATTGGGTGAGGGAGATTAGGGGTTATCAAATATAATGTAGGTGTCGGCGATGTTGGGGGCAGCAGATTAGGGGTTAAAAAGTATAATGTAGGTGGCGGCGATGTCCGGAGCGGCAGATAATAAGTATAATGTAGGTGCCGGCGATGTTGGGGGCGGCAGATTAGGGGTTAATAAGTGTAATGTAGGTGTTGGCGATTTCGGGGGCAGCAGATTAGTTGTGTTTAGACTCGGGGTGTAAACATAAATTTTGTTTCCCCATAGGAATCAATGGGGCTGCGTTACTGAGCTAAACGCTGCTTTTTTGCATGTGATAGACTTTTTCTCATCCGGCTCTCCCCATGTGTATGGGGACATAGTGCACGAGCACGTACAACCAGCTCACTGCTGACTTAAGCAGCGCTGGTACTGGAGTAGTGTGGTATGGAGCTCACTTCTTGCCTTTTAACGCCGGGTTTATAAAAACCTGTAATGCCAGCGCTGTATGTAAGTGAGCGGTGAAAATAAAGTGCAAGTTAGCAATGCACCCCTCGTAATCTAGCCGTATGTATGACAGCAAAGGAAATATTCATACTCATATGTCTGTGAAATGTGCAATGCGTATGCAGCAATGAGATTATCCCAGAAAACTCCTTATACCAAGAAAATGAAGTGGCTTGTGCTTATCACATGATTATTTCCAGTTTTAATGAATCATTATAAGTAATCAAAGATAAAAACAAAAGTGTATTTATTATGTAGGAATAGTATTTGATTAATGTTTTCTAAATTGAAGTCTTATGGTTAAAGGGGCAGGCACACCCTTCTATAAATAGAAAGCAAAGAGAGAGAGCGCCTGATGGTGTAATATCGTCAAGATCAAGAATGGTACAGGTATAAAAAATCTCTGCCAAATGGATACTCACAAAGAGCTTAGCACTCGCAAGTAGTGCATATAGGCGGGCTGACCTTTATACAGCAGTCAGTACACTGAATCTATGATGGTCGTATCAGAAATCTGTAGTGATAGAAACAGAAACACAAAAGACAAATAGTGCAATATCGTCTGAAACCGAAATGGGCACAGCAAAGGGTACAGGGTCAGCAAGGTGTATACTCACAATGGAGTTGGCACTCCCAAGTAGTGCATTAAGGCAGGCTGACCTTCATACAGCAGTCAGCGCGCTGATAGTTAATAGCTGTAATTGGTGGCTGTAGCTGTTATCGGTTTAGGCTTGTCCTCTGCTCACCGGCGTGTGTGCTGAATACTCAGCTATAGCTGGGCTGTTAGCTGTAGAAAATAGATCCTCAAGGTATGCAGCTAACAGCCCAGCTATAGCTGAGTATTCAGCACACACGCCGGTGAGCAGAGGACAAGCCTAAACCGATAACAGCTACAGCCACCAATTACAGCTATTAACTATCAGCGTGCTGACTGCTGTATGAAGGTCAGCCTGCCTTAATGCACTACTTGGGAGTGCCAACTCCATTGTGAGTATACACCTTGCTGACCCTGTACCCTTTGCTGTGCCCATTTCGGTTTCAGACGATATTGCACTATTGGTCTTTTGTGTTTCTGTTTCTATCACTACAGATTTCTGATACGACCACCATAGATTCAGTGTACTGACTGCTGTATAAAGGTCAGCCCGCCTATATGCACTACTTGCGAGTGCCAAGCTCTTTGTGAGTATCCATTTGGCAGAGATTTTTTATACCTGTACCATTCTTGACCTTGACGATATTACACCATCAGGCGCTCTCTCTCTTTGCTTTCTATTTTTTCAGTTCTACCGACTTACCACCGGTTTGGAGTGGAGCAGCCTTCCAGAATTATTGATTTCAACAATAGCATCTATCTATCAATGACTCTGCACTATTTGTGAAATCGTTTGTATTGTTTTTCATATATTTTCTAAATAATATAATATTTTATTTTATTATATTCTATCTATTTTCAATAGAAATAACACTGTATCACTTGATTTATATTGTACATTTTTTAGGGGATGAAATCTTTGTGAAACATACACCATTGTTTATGTAAAGTTACTTATCTATTTTTCCAGAACTATATAGTTCCTTAGGTATACTCTTGTAATAGGACATCCTATATACATTTTGAACGATTTTTATACCTATTGCACCATCCACTTCACATACATTTATTTGCACATATTTTGTATATCAATATAGCGCACCCTATTGTATGATTTTATATCGTACACATTTCCCTTCTATAAATAATTAGTACAGTGAGTTTGTTTATTTCCGTTCTAAACCTGATGATTGGCCGGCCCTAAAAGATGTAATTGGTCACTGATATTTGTTTGTCTATGTATGAGAATGTATAAAAAATGTAACAATATAACACTGTGTATTAAAGGGACACTGATATTTGTTTGTCTATGTATGAGAATGTATAAAAAATGTAACAATATAACACTGTGTATTAAAGGGACACTGATATTTGTTTGTCTATGTATGAGAATGTATAAAAAATGTAACAATATAACACTGTGTATTAAAGGGACACTGATATTTGTTTGTCTATGTATGAGAATGTATAAAAAATGTAACAATATAACACTGTGTATTAAAGGGACACTGATATTTGTTTGTCTATGTATGAGAATGTATAAAAAATGTAACTAACACTGTGTATTAAAGGGACACTCATATTTGTTTGTCTATGTATGAGAATGTATAAAAAATGTAACTAACACTGTGTATTAAAGGGACACTCATATTTGTTTGTCTATGTATGAGAATGTATAAAAAATGTAACTAACACTGTGTATTAAAGGGACACTGATATTTGTTTGTCTATGTATGAGAATGTATAAAAAATGTAACTAACACTGTGTATTAAAGGGACACTGATATTTGTTTGTCTATGTATGAGAATGTATAAAAAATGTAACTAACACTGTGTATTAAAGGGACACTGATATTTGTTTGTCTATGTATGAGAATGTATAAAAAATGTAACTAACACTGTGTATTAAAGGGACACTGAACCCAAATGTTTTCTTTCATGATTCAGATAGAGCAGTAATATTAAGCAACTTTCTAATTTACTCCTATTATCAAATTCTCTTTGTTCTCTTGCTATCTTTATTTAAAAAGCAAGAATGTAAGTTTAGAAGCCGGCCTATTTTTGGTTCACAACCTGCGTTGTCCTTGCTGATTGGACAGCACAAATAAACAAGTGCTGTCCAGGGTCTGAACCAAAAGTTGTCTGACTCATTAGCTTAGATGCCTTCTTTTTCAAATAAAGATAGCAAGAGAACGGAGAAAAATTTATAATATTATGTAGGAATAGTATTTGATTAATGTTTTCTAAATTGAAGTCTTATGGTTAAAGGGGCAGGCACACCCTTCTATAAATAATTAGTACAGTGAGTTTGTTTATTTCCGTTCTAAACCTGATGATTGGCCGGCCCTAAAAGATGTAATTGGTCACTGATATTTGTTTGTTTATGTATGAGAATGTATAAAAAATGTAACAATATAACACTGTGTATTAAAGGGACACTGATATTTGTTTGTCTATGTATGAGAATGTATAAAAAATGTAACAATATAACACTGTGTATTAAAGGGACACTGATATTTGTTTGTCTATGTATGAGAATGTATAAAAAATGTAACAATATAACACTGTGTATTAAAGGGACACTGATATTTGTTTGTCTATGTATGAGAATGTATAAAAAATGTAACTAACACTGTGTATTAAAGGGACACTCATATTTGTTTGTCTATGTATGAGAATGTATAAAAAATGTAACTAACACTGTGTATTAAAGGGACACTGATATTTGTTTGTCTATGTATGAGAATGTATAAAAAATGTAACTAACACTGTGTATTAAAGGGACACTGAACCCAAATGTTTTCTTTCATGATTCAGATAGAGCAATAATATTAAGCAACTTTCTAATTTACTCCTATTATCAAATTCTCTTTGTTCTCTTGCTATCTTTATTTAAAAAGCAAGAATGTAAGTTTAGAAGCCGGCCTATTTTTGGTTCACAACCTGCGTTGTCCTTGCTGATTGGACAGCACGAATAAACAAGTGCTGTCCAGGGTCTGAACCAAAAGTTGTCTGACTCATTAGCTTAGATGCCTTCTTTTTCAAATAAAGATAGCAAGAGAACGGAGAAAAATTTATAATAGGAATAAATTAGAAAGTTGCTTAAAATTGCATGCTCTATCTGAATTAGGAAAGAAGAAAAAAAATGTGGGTTTAGTGTCCCTTTAACAAAAAAAGGATATGGTCCAAATGTAGCAATACTTGTAGAATCTGCAAAATGTAACATTAAAAAGAGCTATTACTGAGCTCTCAGGATATAGCAGTTTTAAAAATGTTCTGCTTCCCCCGGCATCAGTCCTGCATAGAACTTGCTCATCTCAGGAAGAAGGAGAATTTGTATAGCGAAGCACTGTAACGCTATTGGAATCGTACTCACGTGCATGAGAGCTGATGTAGGCAGATATTAATCACTCACTCCCAGGTACTGGGATAGATTCACGGATGAATAAAAGTAGTAAACAATTTATTACAAAACTAAAAATGCACAACACGGATCATTCACAGAGGTATATTATAGGACTAGTTCACCATATAGTCGGATCTACGGTGGAGTAAAACTCTCACACTGAGCGATTCTCTACCGATATTGGAGTCGACCAAACTGTGTACCGATAAGTCCCACCTCCAGTGACGTCACAAATACGTGCAGCGTAAACCTCTGACGTACGTTTCACTGATCGTTCAACTTTTTCAGTGAATAGTATCAGTGAAACATTTTGCAGAACCTACGTTTAAAATTGCTACATTTGGACTATATCCTTTCTTTGTTAATACACAGTGTTATATTGTTACATTTTTAATATATTGTATCTTTGTTTTTTGTATAATATACCACTGCAGAGTGATAGTAACACAATTTTTGCACTATGTATGAGAATGTGTTGTGCATTCCTGTTTGAGTGCATATACTATATGTATGTGCTTGTGCATGCCTGTTTGAGTGCATATACTATATGTGTGTGCTTGTGCATGCCTGTTTGAGTGCATATACTATATGTGTGTGCTTGTGCATGCCTGTTTGAGTGCATATACTATATGTGTGTGCTTGTGCATGCCTGTTTGAGTGCATATACTATATGTGTGTGCTTGTGCATGCCTGTTTGAGTGTATATACTATATGTATGTGCTTGTGCATGCCTGTTTGAGTGCATATACTATATGTATGTGCTTGTACATGCCTGTTTGAGTGCATATACTATATGTATGTGCTTGTGCACATATTAAAGTATAGTGTGGTACTTCTGAGGAGCCCAGGAGCTTTATATGCTGGCCATTTAATTACACTGGATACCCATCACTGGTTGGGCCCCCAAATTTCTAGTGGTGGCCCTGGTTCCATGGGCGTATAGGAAATTTTCACACTACAATTCTCACTATTTTTTCTCACCAGTTAAAAGTATAGAGGTTTCACCAAAATACTCAAAACACTAATTATTCTGAAGGAAAACCTACATATACGAAAATTACAGCGAATTTAAGGTACAGTGCGCTGAAAACAGCATAGTTTGATTTGTATTAAGCATAATAGTTATTTTTTTAAAACACGCCAGTTTTCCGCCCTCCATTGCAAACTTTTACCTAGCAGAGAGCTCTCATTATTTGTATGGGAGACATCTCACCACTCGCAGGGACAGCGCCTTTATATATAGAATTCCATGAGGGCTGTCCCTGAGAGAGTTTGTGTGGAACATCTTGACCACCTAATTTTTTAGAATTGGGACCCAAGTGTCCAACTATGGACCATTCAACCATTTAATGGAACTCAAGGTCGGCAAGGACTTTATCTTTACCACCATATTCCATGGGGATTGGAGTAACAAAGAACAGAGCGTGATCAATCACAAAGATAAATATGTTTTCCATTATGTTGCAAAGTATAACAGTTCTTCCTTGAATGGAAATATATTTCACTGCCTTGTAAAGGAGGATACTGACCTTTACGCTATAAATCTGAAAGTATACAGGCTGAAGCCCGAAGCGCAGGTAGTAAGAGGTGACGTCTAAGATGAAGGGGTCGGAGGTCATTTCTTTGGCGGAGCACGGCTGCTGGAAAGAAAAGTTTATTGTCTTTAGTTTTCAAATATATTTCCAGAATCTCTTAGCTATAAACATGAGAAGCCACAATTCACTTTACCATTATGGAGAGTTTGGGAATCAGGTCACCCAATGTGTTGATGTTGCTGTTGTACCATGGATCCACTCGGCCGAGATACCCGCTAAGCTCACATGTTTCATTCATAGTGGGAACTTCCTCCTGCAGGTGACATGGGACATCTGAGCATCTCAGCTAACTACTTGTGATCTGGTAGAATGATCAAGGAGGATGTGTATAGAGGGACATAACCACAGGCTCTTCATTAAAGGGACATAAAAGGCAAAAGTAAAGTTTCATGGACCAGATTGTGAAATTTCAAGAGATCTTTCAATTTACTTATTATTATTTATTTATTGCTCTCCTTGTTTAGTCTTACAGTTGCGGCTTTGGCCACAACGTTATTCGTTCTTGTTTACACATCTTTCAGTTTCCATCTATTAATAAATGTACTTCTTTCTGTAGACAAACGTTGATGGAAAGCATACCTAGGTAAGCTCAGGGGCAACTACTGGGAGCTGGCTGGTGTAGGAACGCACATATGGGTCTAGTCAATGGCTCAGATAGCTCCTAGTAGTGCATTGATGCTCTGGAGTTCACTTTAAAGGGATATGGAGCCCACATTTTTTTTTTTTATAATTCTGATAGAGAAAATAATTTTAAAAAGTTTCCAATTTACTTTTATTACAAGAAAACTAAGAAAATTTGATAATAGAAATAAATTGGAAACTTTTTAAAATAGTTTTCTCTATCTGAATTATGAAATAAAGAACGTGTGTTTGATGTCTCTCTATGCTTAACACAATTGCAGAGGTGAAGCACAATTATATGCAAGCATTAGTGTAAAAATACAATGCACTGACACATTACAGCATATTTTTTTTAATTTTATTTCCTTTTATTAGTCTTGTGAAGTTCTTACTAATGTTTTATTACAAATAACATGTAATGTTACATAGGTAGTTTTCCCTTTGTTGGGCTGGATTACAAGTGGTGTACTAAACTATTGTTTATTTTATGTAAACCTATAGGAAACAATATCCAGATGTAATGCTCCAAAACCTTTGCTCTTAAAACATATAAATCACAAACTAAGGGGCCAATTTAACAACGGCCGAATGGCCCCTACTCACCCTGTTTCTGCGCAAGCCTTCAGGCTCACCGAAAACAGGAGTTAAGAAGCAGCGGTCTCTTACGTCTCTTAACCCCTGCCTCTTAACTCATACACCTCCTCTGAGGCTGCAGTCTGTAATCTGGCCAATCATGTACGATCGGGTTGATTGACACCCCCTGCTAGCGGCCGATTGGCGGTGAATCTGCAGGGGGCGGCATTGCACAAGCAGTTCACCAGAACTGTTTTATGCTATGTTAAATGCAGACAGCCTATGCTACAGCGGATCAAGATATTTATTAATTCCCAGTAGTATCACCTCCATTTCCTTCAGCACAAAGAAGGAAGATTCAACACTAGATCAGAGCTTAAAGGGATAGTAAACACCAAAAATGTTATTGTTTAAAAAGATAGATAATCCCTTTATTTACCATTCCCCAGTTTTGCATAACCAACATTGTTATAGAAATATACTTTTTACCTCTGTAATTACCTTGTATCTAAGCTTTTGCTGACTGCCTCCATATCTCAGATCTTTTGACAGACTTGCATTTCAGGCAATTAGTGCTGACTCTTAAATAACTTCACGTGCATGAGCACAGTGTTATCTATATGAAACACATGAACTAACGCCCTCTAGCTGTGAAAAACTGTCAAAAGCATTTAGATGAGAGGAAGCCTTCAAGGGCTTAGAAATTAGCAAATGAGTCTACTTAGGTTTAGCTTTCAACTAAGAATAACGAGAACAAAGCAAATTTGATGATAAAAGTAAATTAGAAAGTTATATAAAATTACATGCCCTATCTGAATCATGAAAGTTTAATTTGGACTTTACTATCCCTTTAAAGGGTGTATTTTTTTTCTTTAGTACTATTACATTTATAGAAAGAAGCCACAAACATAATTCACGTTGTGCAATTAGCAAAAAATTAATAAAGTTATAATTGTTGAGTAATGGCTCCTCCAATCACTAATGTCATTCTCTACTCTCTGTATTGGTTGTCCAAGGTGGGAGGGGGCTGGACTTTTATTACTGACCTCTGAACTTGTATCTGATACCTCCTCTTGGATGGGAATACAGTAGAACTGCAGATTTGCTTTCAGGGTTCTGTGAGGTCTCCGTGCTTCCCTTTTCCTAGAGGGAAGGACAGAATTGTAGTTTAGTTCTACCATTTATAGAAACAATGGATTCTTCTAGACTAGGAGTTATCTGATCCTGTACCTAAAAGCATAGAATGCCTTAGCTAGCCTCCCCAAAGCTCTGTCATCCCCAAATATCACAACCCGGGCAGTAGGCAGTTTATCAGGTCCGGGTGGGACCTCAGTGCTCAGGCCTGAGAGTCTTTGAAGGGTTCCAGTTCTACTCCCCCTAGGAGCTTTGGTGAGGTTCTGGAGAAGAACTGTGGAGTCCATGTCAAGACCTCTCTTCTTGATGCAAGGCTTCCTTTGTAGCTTGGTTTGTTCCTTTTCCTCTTGACTTGGCAGATCTCTCTCTATCCCGCTGTCATTGGACCACACTGATACCCGATTCTGTTCACTGGTTTCTGTGTCTGATGGCAGCTCTGGAATCCTGAATGTGTCCACATCGGCATCAGCTATCTGCGTTTCTCTTGTGAATAGTATCAGCTCCTTCCCTGAAAAATATGGAATTTGTATGTTTATAACAGGCTACAGTTTGTGTTGCTAGACTAAATCTGTCCTGAACACACACACACACACACACATACATACACACACAAATATATACACACATACATACACACACACACATATATACACACATACATACACACACACACACACACACACACACACATATATACACACATACATACACATATACACAGATATACACACATAAACATACACACACATACTTATACATACAGCCATATATACACATACACACACATATACACTCACACATTTATACACACACACATATATACATGTTTATAACAGGCTACAGTTTGTGTTGCTAGACTAAATCTGTCCTGAACACACACACACACATACACACACAAATATATACACACACACACATATATACACACATACATACACATATGCATAGTCACAGATATACACATACACACAAATATGCATATACACAGATATACACACATAAACATACACACACATATGCATGCACATACATACATATATATTTACACACATACACAAACAAACATATACATATATACTTACACACACATATATACATATACACACACATACACACACACATATATATGCATACACACACATACAGTGTATACACATACACACACATACACACATATATACACATGCGCACACATATGCATAGACACAGATATAAACTCACATAAACATACACACACACACATATGCATGCACATACATACATATACTGTATATTTACACACATACACAAACATATACTCACACACATACATATATATATATATATATATCACTACTTGTTGAGTCAGTTTTGAACAAAAAGTAATTAACAAAATAATTAATACTCTGTTATTCACAGAGCACTTCTCTTCATATAAATATGTCTATATGGAATCTATTCCTATAGCCTACACATATATACAGTATCTTCCACTAATATTGGCACCCTTGGTAAATATAAGCAAAGAATGCTGTAAAGATATTATCTTTATTGTTTAACCTTTTGATTTTTTGTTAAAAAACCCCGCAAAAATACTCTACTCTCATGTATACCAAACAATTGCAAACACAACACAGATTAATCATTTATATATATATATATATTTCCCATTTGAAGTTCCAGTAATGTCTGGCAAACTCAAGACGTTTTTGGATGAGAGAGGGGCATTCTTCTTGAAACCCTTCCAAACAACTTGTGGTGATGTAGGTGTCATCGGATTGTAGTTTTGGAGACTTTCCGATCCCAAGATGCAACTAACTTCTGCAATTCTCCAGCTGGGATACATGGAGATATTTTGGCCACTCAAATCATCCTCTTCACAGTGCGTTGAGACATTATAGACGCGTACTCTTCCAGGCTGAGTCATAACATTTTACGTTGACTGGATCGTCTTAGTTATTGCTCTGATGGTGGAAATCTTGCTTTTGCTATTTTCTTATAGCCATTTACATTTTGGGAAGCTCAACAACTTTTGGCGCACATCACAGATATATTCCTTGGTCTTTGTGATGAACGACTAAGGGAATTTAGTCTATGTGTTACCTCATATTTATACCCCTGTGAAACAGGAAGTCATGGTTGAACAATTTCCTGTTCCTAGTCACCCAGGTGTACTAAAGGATGTAAAATATCAATGGGAATATACTTCAAATATATTTTTCTCATATAAATTCATAGGGGTGTCAATAATTGTGCCACACCTATATTTAACAAAGATTTTTATTTTTTTGGATAAACCTGTGTTGTGTTTGCAATGGTTTGATATTCATGAGAGCAGAGAATTTTTGTGTATTTTTTTGAAAAAAAGATCAAAAGGTTAAACCATAAAGACAAATTCTCACAGCCTTCTTTGTTCATATTTACCAAAGGGCGCCAATATTAGTGGAGGGCACTGTGCATACACTGTGTACACTCTATAGTACAATATATATCTGCACATTAACATATGTACATATACCACTGTATACAAGATTACTGCAACACGGGAGAGGTAATTACACAGCTGGTCTTCATCTGTCCATAGGTGCACACTGATCTCTGGCTCAGGAAGTGGGATCCTCTGCAGTTTACGCATCGGCACTTCTGTAACAGGCAGACAAAATTTAGGGCATCTGCTGAATCAGTGATACATCCCTAGAAATGTTCTTTTTGACACAGTGTATTGTACACAGGGTCGGCTCCAGAACAAATTAAATGGGGAGGCTTTTTTTTCACGAGGGGGCACGCATATACAAAGCATGAATGAGAGTCAAAATAAAAGCAGACTTACATATTCTGCAGGAAAGTGTACCTTCTGACTGACTTATCCCCCACTATTAATATTTGGAGAATATGTGCTAAATCACTAGGTAAAATAATGAAGTCTAAGTCATATGCAGTGCACTAAAACAGAACCATTAAACTTGAGACCCCCAGTGCAATAGCTCCATAAAAACAATTCACCCCTTAATCACCATGATCCAAAACCCTTAAACTCATTCTCAAATCTCAATCATGTCCCCTAAACAGCCATGCACCCCAAACCCCCCAATGCAATTAACCCCTTTGTTTGCAATAGCAGTGAGGATACTAGGTTTTCAGGTACTGGTAATTTTGTAGATTAGATTTAGCTATACCTGTTTCGCAATAACTAACGGATATCAGGCTACTTAATACAACCTATGTACTGTGAACCTATAAGAATAGGATTGTATCATATAAATATAAGTCTATAAATGGCTACCGGCTTCTATCGAGGCCTCAAAAGTGCACTGTGATCTTAGGCCTTATCATGGTCTATTAACCAATCAGCATTAATGGATATCAAACGGATATCAGGCTACTTAATACAACCTTTGTACTGTGAACCTATAAGAATATGATTGTATCATATAAATATAAGTCTATAAAGGGCTACCGGCTTCTATCAACGTCTCAAAAGTGCGCTGTGATCTTAGGCCTTAACATCGTCTATTGTTTAAGAAAATGACTAACTCATGATAGGTAAAATTAATAGGGTTAAAGACAAGTCCAAAAAGTCTCTAATTAACTTTCATTTCCAAATAAGAGGTTAAGACACGGAGCTCCTTGCAGATGCGTGATGTGGCCTCACAGTTTGGCAGCTAACTCCGCCCCCAGCACTCAGCATTACATCACAGTTCATTATTTTATTTATTATTTTTAAAGCGTTTGATCATATCAATATTGTTTGAGGGGGCACAACATTCCATTTGGGTGGGCATTGCCCCCCAATGGTCCCCCCTTAGAGCCGACCCTGATTGTACATACAAATATGCACACAGTATTCTACGGGGAATATGCACAGTTACAGAATATACAGTGATATAAACAGGTGCATGTGCACAAATAAAGAGTGGTATTTATTTGAAAAGGTACAAAATAACAGCAGTATATGTAGGTGAGCATGCGCAGCAACAAAATAACAGCAGAAACTACAGGTGAGAATGCACAGTAACAAAATAACAGCAGTAACTAAAGGTGAACATGCGCAGCAACAAAATAACAGCAGTAACTGCAGGTGAGCATGCATATCAATAAACAAAATAACAGCAGTAACAACAAGTGAGCATGCGCAGCAACAAAATAACAATAGTAACAACAAGTGAGCATGCGCAGCAACAAAATAACGGCAGTAAATACTGGTGAGCATGTGCAGCAACAAAATAACAGCAGTAACAAGTGAGCATGCGCAGCAACAAAATAACAGCAGTAACTACTGGTGAGCATGTGCAGCAACAAAATAACAGCAGTAACTACAGGTGAGCATGTGCAGCAACAAAATAACAGCAGTAACTGCAGGTAAGCATGCGCAACAACAAAATAACAGCAGTATACTTAGGTGAGCATGCGCAACAACAAAATAACAGCAGTAACTGCAGGTAAGCATGCGCAACAACAAAATAACAGCAGTATACTCAGGTGAGCATGCGCAATAACAAAATAACAGCAGTAACTGCAGGTAAGCATGCGCAACAACAAAATAACAGCAGTAACTGCAGGTGAGCATGCGCAACAACAAAATAACAGCAGTAACTGCAGGTAAGCATGCACAACAACAAAATAACAGCAGTTTACTCAGGTGAGCATGCGCAACAACAAAATAACAGCGGTAACTGCAGGTAGGCATGCACAACAACAAAATAACAGCAGTATACTCAGGTGAGCATGCACAGTGAGCATGCGCAGATACAAAATGACAACAGTATAAATAAGTACTACATAAAAGCATTATAAACAGCTGAGCTTGCACAAAATAAATGCAGTATATACAAGTGCACTTGCACCTTCCATGTTCACCTTCCTTGGATGAGCAGATTATCTTCCTATAAACCTCCCTCAGCCTCTCACAATGTCTCTTGCTCCCTCCTGCGCTCTCCTGCTCACTTTGCTCCACCGCAGACAGCACTTCCTGAAACCAAAGTTCCACCTCTTCTGTGGTTTGACCCTGAAGTTAGATAATAAGTCACCACAATTAATAAAGCTCTATACATCTAGGTAAATTATATAATCTGATGGGGTAACACAGATCGTATCGGCAGAAGTCACAGGTTTAATCTGGTGTGAAACGTGGACAAATAAGTCTGACTGGCGCAGTTTCATGATGGGCTGGTGACTTTTGTAAGACAAATTTGGTAGCAACTTACCTGCAGTACCTGTTGCAGCAGACCTATGTCAACATCTTTTCCCATAGTGGCCTGGATGCTGTGGGTGATCACGCATTTCATGCAAGATGTAGGTGTCTGAGTTATCTGGCTGGCCTGAGTCTCCCGCAGCAAGGTATTACATACGGATTCTGAAATTAGATGCGGGTCCAAGAATAGAAGAACCCTGCAGGGTATAGCATATTGTACATTTCCTTTCTCATGAATTTGACAAGAGCTACAAGTGTGAGGTGTAGTAATGAAACATAAACAAAAAACATTTAATGAACCAATCAGAAGTGTGCAAGGACTCGTACCATGCGCTCTACCACTGGAATGCTTATTGGTTAATCTGTTAACCAATTAGGATTATTTAAAACTAGTGGGAAAGCCTGCCCAGAGGGCAGTCTATTGTGGTGACGGAACCACCGAACCACCCTGCCATTTTTGGAAGGGCAGTCTATTGTGGTGACGGAACCACCCTGCCATTTTCGGAATCCGTCTGGATGCAGCTTATGCTGCATCCAGATGGATTCCGAAAATGGCAAGGTGGTAAAAGAATCCATCCAGGTATATTCTTTCACCTCCCCTTTTGCTCTCTCCCCCCCCCCCCTCTTTTGCTCTCTCTCCCCTCTCTTTTGCTCTCTCTCCCCCCTCTTTTGCTCTCTCTCCCCCCTTTTTTGCTCTCTCTATCCCCTCTCTTTTGCTCTCTCTCCTCCCTCTCTTATGCTGTCTCTCTCCCCCTCTATTTTGCTCTTTCTCTTTCCCCTCTCTTTTGCTCTCTCTCCCCCCTCTCTTTTGCTCTCTCTCCCTCCTCTCTTTTGCTCTCTCTCCCTCCTCTCTTTTGCTCTCTCTTCCCCCTCTCTTTTGCTCTCTCCCCCTCTCTTTTGCTCTATTTCCCCTCTCTTTTGCTCTCTTTCCCCTCTCTTTTGCTCTCTCCCCCTCTCTTTTGCTCTCTCTCCCCCTCTCTTTTGCTCTCTCTCCCCTCTCTTTTGCTCTCTCTCCCCTCTCTTTTGCTCTCTCTCCCCCTCTCTTTTGCTCTCTCTCCCCCTCTCTTTTGCTCTCTCTCCCCCTTCTATTTTGATCTCTTTCCCCCCTCCCTTTTGCTCTCTCCCCCTCTCTTTTGCTCTCTCTCCCCCTCTGTTTTGCTCTCTCTCCCCCTCTTGTTTGTTCTCTCTCTCTCCCTCTCTTTTGCTCTCTCTCTCTCACCCTCTCTTTTATGCTCTCTCTCCCCCTCTCTTTTGCTCTCTCTCCCCCTCTTTTTTGCTCTCTCTCCCCCTCTCTTTTGCTCTCTCTCCCCCCCCTTTCTTTTGCTCTCTCTCCCCCCTCTCTTTTGCTCTCTCTCCCCTCTCTTTTGCTCTACCCCCTCTCTTTTGCTCTTCCTCTCTCCCCTCTCTTTTGCTCTCTCTCCCCCCTTTTATTTGCTCTCTCTCTCCCCTCTCATTTGCTCTCTCCCATCTCATTTGCTCTATCTCTCCCCTCTCATTTGCTCTCTCTCTCCCCCCTCTCTTTTGCTCTCTCTCCCCCCTCTCTTTTGCTCTCTTCCCCTGTCCTTTTTTATGTATTAGGGAACTCCCACTCCCTCCACTTCCCTGCTGAGTTGCCCACCTGCCACCGACCCACACCTCCCGCCGGCACCAGCAGAAGATCGGTACAGACGGTGACACACAAGTGTCACCGTCTGTAACGAGCAGACATCTGGCCTCATATGGAGGTAGAGCACCGATCGCACTACGGCTCCATATGCGGCAGATGCCTGAAGCTTCAGGAGCTCCAGCTCCTCGCGCTGAGGTGGCTGCGCGCGCATCCATCATTCCTTTGAGGATGCGTGCGCAACTGCTGACGGTGACGGACGCGTTACAAACGTGATTATAGTTTAGATAAGGCATGTGAACAGACAAAAAATGTGTTCCTGACAAATAATTCCTCACAAAATATTTTTTTGTTGTTTCCTCTGATATTCCTTAAAGGGATACTAACCCCAATTGTTTTATTTCATGATTCAGATAGAGCATGCAATTTTAAGCAACTTTCTAATTTTCTTCTATTAATATCCTATTATTGTTCTCTTGATATCTTTATTTGAAAAAGCAGGTATGTAAGCTTACGTGCCGGACCATTTTTGGTTCAGCACCCTGAATAGCGCTTGCAGATTGGTGGGTACATTTAGCCATCAATTGGCAAGCTGTACCCAGGTGCTGAACCAATGATGGGCTTCAGTATCCCTTTAAGGGGGTCTTTTGAGGTTCATTTGCTACTTACTTGTCCTGCAGCTGAGACACATCTCTTCTGAGGTTTTGTTCAGATATCACCATTTTTTGGTAGGAAAAGCCTAAAATATGAGAACATATATGTGAGATATGTATTTACTTGCAAACATTTTGAAACTTTGTTGCCTCCAATTTTGAAATGCCAATGTGGTGAAAATTGTTGAACATGATTTGGCAAGACAGAAATCTCTGAAACTAGGAATTTATAGAGAATGTTCTGATCTTAAAACAAAAACAAGCCCATATTATCTGGGGGAATATGTGGGTTTTATCTGCACAAACAGACAGGTTTTATTTGTGGAAGTAGTAGGTCGTATCTGGGAGTAGGCAGCAAGTTGTGCAGGACATATTTGGGATTTTCCTTGAGGAACTCTTAGGTCTTATCTGAGGGAGAAGGCAGGTCTTCTCTGAGGGTGCTGAGAGCTTTTTTTTGTACAGGAATATTTTTATGTAGAGGAATGGATAGGTCTTATCTGGGGAAGCAGGTAGGTCTTACTGATGGCAATAAGCAACACATTTGTACAGGAATATCTAAGTCTTATGTGGAGGAAGAGGTGGGTCTTATCTAGTGGCCTGGGTTGCACATTCTACAGTAATATGTGAGTCTTTTAAGAAAGGAATGGGTAGGTTTCATCTGAGGAAATAGGCAGCACTTACTATAGAAATATGTGGATCTTATGTGAGGGAATGAGAGGGTGTTATTTGAAAAATAGATAGGTCTTATCTACAGAAATAATTAGGTCTTATCTACAGAAATAATTAGGTCTTATATGGGGGAATGGGTAGGTCTTATCTACAAGAATAATTGGGTCATATATGGAGGAATGGGTAGGTCTTATCTACAGAAATAATTTGATCTTATCTGGGGGAAGAGGTGGGTCTTATCTGGGGAAAGAGGTGGGTCTTATATGGGGGAAGACGTGGATCTTATCTGGGGGAAGAGGTGGGTCTTATCTGGGGGAAGAGGTGACTCTTATCTGGGGGAAGAGGTGGGTCTTATCTGTTGAAAGAGGTGAGTCTTATCTGGGGGAAGAGGTGAGTCTTATCTGGGGGAAGAGGTGGGTCTTATCTGTTGAAAGAGGTGAGTCTTATCTGGGGGAAGAGGTGGGTCTTATCTGGGGGAAGAGGTGGGTCTTATCTGGGGGAAGAGGTGAGTCTTATCTGGGGGAAGAGGTGAGTCTTTTCTGAGGGAAGAGGTGAGTCTTATCTGGGGGAAGAGGTGAGTCTTATCTGGGGGAAGAGGTGAGTCTTATCTGGGGGAAGAGGTGAGTCTTATCTGGGGGAAGAGGTGAGTCTTATCTGGGGGAAGAGGTGGGTCTTATCTGGGGGAAGAGGTGAGTTTTATCTGGGGGAAAAGGTGAGTCTTATCTGGGGGAAGAGGTGGGTCTTATCTGGGGAAAGAGGTGGGTCTTATCTGGGGGAAGAGGTGGGTCTTATCTGGGGGAAGAGGTGAGTCTTATCTGGGGGAAGAGGTGGGTCTTATCTGGGGGAAGAGGTTAGTCTTATCTTGGGGAAGAGGTGAATCTTATCTGGGGGAAGAGGTGGGTCTTATTTGGGGGAAGAGGTTAGTCTTATCTGGGGGAAAAGGTGAGTCTTATCTGGGGGAAGAGGTGGGTCTTATCTGGGGGAAGAGATGAGTCTTATCTGGGGGAAGAGGTGGGTCTTATCTGGGGAAAGAGGTGGGTCTTATCTTGGGAAAGAGGTGGGTCTTATCTGGGGGGAAGAGGTGGGTCTTATCTAGAGGACTTATCTAGAGGATCTGGTCGTCTCATATGGGAAAAAAGGTATGTTTTTTTCTGGCAGCTTAGGTAGCACTTATCTACCGTAATATTTGGGTCTTATGTAGAGCAATGGATGAGTCTTATCTACAGGAATAGCTAGGTCTTTTGTGAAGGAATGGGGAAATAGGCAGCACTTATCTATAGAAATATGTATGTGAATCTTATGTGGAGGAACAAGACGGTGTTATCTTGATGAACAGGTGGGTCATGTATACAGGAATAATTGAGTTTTATATGGAGGAACAGGTAGGTCATATCTGCTGGAAGATCTGGGACTTATCTATAAGAAAAATCGGGTATTATATAGAGGAATAGGCAGGCCTTATCTGGGGAAAGAGGTGGGTCTAATCTACAGGAATAATTGCATCTTATATGGAGCAATAGGTATGTCTTATCTGTAGCAAATGGTCAGGTCTAATCTGGATGTAAAACAGGTTCTTTTCTTGGGAAGCAAACAGTCTTATCTTGGAAAACATGGAAGGTTTTATTTAAAGAAAAGGGGACCTTACAATGGGCAATAGGTTGGTGTTAAATGGGAGATCAGATGGGTCTTATCTAGACAAAAAGGAAGGTCTGTTATGGGGGAGCAAATTGACTTTATGTGGAAAAATAATGGGCCTAATATGGGCTTCAGATAGTCTGTCAAGTGGGAGCATGTACAACAGATGGGGATGGATAGATCTTATCTTTTGGAAAGGCAGTCTAACAGGTGGGGATGGATAGGTCTTATCTAGAGGGACAGGCAGTCAAACGTGGGAGTGGATAGGTCTTATCTAGAGGGGCAGACAGTTTGACAGGCGGGGATGGATAGGTCTTATCTAGGGGGGCAGACAGTCTAACAGGTGGGGATGGATAGGTCTTTTCTACGGGGCAGACAGTCTAACAGGTGGGGATGGATAGATCTTATCTAGGGGGAAGGAAGTCTAACAGGTTGGGATGCGTAGACGTAGATCTTATCTAGGGGGGGCAGGTAGTCTAACCAGTGTGGATGGATAGGTCTTATCTAGGGGTGGCAGGCAATCTAAGAGGGGGATGGATAAGTCTTTTCTAGGGGTTGGATAGCTCTTATCTGGGGGTGCCATCTGACAAATGGGGACAAATAGATATATTTAGGTAGGCTGGCGGTCCTTGTGTGGAGAAATAAACAGGTGTCACCTGTGAGGTAAAAGGTTAAATGTGGTAAACAATAGGTCTAACTTGAACTGAGCTACCCAGATGCATTCTGCTGCATATCATAGATACAGGTTCAGTAGTTGTGGTTCAGTCCTTCCACAGATAACCACAACTATGAGCTGAGAATCTACCAGTCTCCATTATGTTTATTAAAAGGACATTCTGATGCGGAAATTATTAAAACATAGTTTTGCTTTACTGATGTCCCACAAAGTGGTTAAAAGATGGGTATTAGTATTGCATCTCTCAAGCAGGAAACCTCTGGTCATTGGTATGTGCTACTACAGCTTCTGAATGGCTCACTGGCAATCTCCTGCTAGGGAGCTGCAATGCTTGTGAATCTTGAGTAGGAGACATTTACCCACACAATCAATTAATGTTAAAACACCAATAATAAGCCCTTTTACACTAATGAGTGAAATTAAATAACCCAACAAACAAACATATCTCTGTAGCAATAATGCTTCTGTTGAAATCCCTTCAAGACACACACAAGCATATCTCTATGGGTTTGGAGCACAATAGGTTAATTGTAATAGCAGCACTACACAAATAAAGCAATATACAGCCCTTTAACCTGTGATTATATCGCTAAGCCAATGACATGACCATGTAATGTGCCATTAACAAGGCAGATCTCATTTCTGATTGCAAAATTAGGAGTTTAACAGTGCAGATGTGTTATATTTGAGAAGTAACAATTCCAGCTTTAGGGATATTAACAGCAGAAACATTTTGAGATTGTGATCACTGGTAAAACACACTGACAAAAGCGGCCGACCAGATCAGAAATCATCTACTGAAAGAAGTACAGGATTATGATTAATCCCATAGTTAACTACGGTCAGTAATACAAACGTTACATACAAATTTGAGAATATATTTTGTATCAGAATGTCTTTTTGTAAAAGGATAAATGTGTAACTTTTTACACTACAAGAGAAAATCTACATCATTTCAGTGAACCTTCTGCTATTTGCTTGAGTCATTACAAAGTAGAATAGTTTTAAAACTGAAACGCGTATTTCTCAGATATACAGAAATACAAACGCTGGCTGCATTCTTGGGGTCACACTTACCTGGAATCCTCCTCTCTGTTTTCATCCTATGGGCGTAGTCTAAACCGATCGTACAATAGGGCTTGGGCAGAGTTAGGATCTTCTTGCAGAAAACATAAACTCTCTCATATAGTTCATCTGAGATATACGCTGCCTGGAATTATAAAGTAGATCACATCAATCTACAATATTTATGGTGATTGTGATCATATTTAAAATAGGCACCAAGATAATCAATCGTGTAATTCATAATGTTGGCTCACTATTGCCAACCCAAAAGGACCAGGGGGTCGATCTGATAAAAATCGTCACCCGCAAAAGCTGGCGACGCCAATATTTGGTTTGGTATCCTATATACGGTGTAACCTAGAAGTTACGCGCGTATATTTCTGCCGTCGCCCGTAGTTTTTTGGGCCATAGGCAGGTATACCAAACCCGCGCAGTTTGGTATCCAATATACAGCGTAAGGACTTACGTGGCGAAAATGGAGAAATCTTACTCCATTTTCACCTCGCCACAAAAAGCAGCCGTAAGAAGCCTTACGCTGAGTATTGGAGCCCCGTAACTCCCTAAACTGGCTGCTAAATAAACCTAACACCTAACGCATGCGCAATGTCTATCTACCTGTCAACCGCGATCTGCTAAATAAAACCTAACACCTAACGCATGCGCAATGTCTATCTACCTGTCAACCGCGATCCCCCGCCTCAATCCCTAATAACCTAACGCATGCGCAATGTCTATCTACCTGTCAACCGCGATCCCCCGCCTCAATCCCTAATAAAGTATTTAACCCCTAAACCGCCGCCATCTACATAAACTAACCCCCTACTGTGAGCCCCTAAAACCGCCACCATCTAACTGATCTATCCCCTACTGTGAGCCCCTAAAACCGCCACCATCTAACTGATCTATCCCCTAATCTGACCCCTTACACCGCCGCCAGCTATATTAATATTATTAACCCCTAATCTAATATCCATAAAGTAATAAACTCTATTACCAGCTCTTAAAGGGCCTTTTGCGGGGCTTTGCCCCAAAGTTAACAGCTCTTTTGCCCTATAACCTGCCCTACACCGCCGCACCTATATTAATGGCATTAACCCCTAATATAAGCCCCTTACACCGTCGCCATCTATATTAAAATTATTAACCCCTAATTTAATCTACCTACCCCGCCGCCAGCTATATTATCTATATTAACCCTAAGTATATTATAGTTAATATAGTTATTACATTATATATATTAACTATATTAACCCTAATTATATTACGGTTAATATAGTTAATATAGTTACTATAGTATTTATATTAACTATATTAACTCTATCTAACCCTAACACCCCTAACTAAATTCTTATTAAATAAATCTAATTTATATTATAAACTAAAATATTCCTATTTAAATCTAAATACTTACCTATAAAATAAACCCTAAGATAGCTACAATATAATTAATAATTACATTGTAGCTATGTTAGGGTTTATATTTATTTTACAGGTAAATTGTTAATTATTTTAACTAGGTATAATAGCTATTAAATAGTTATGAACTATTTAATAGCTACCTAGTTAAAATAATTACCCAATTACCTGTAAAATAAATCCTAACCTAAGTTACAAATACACCTAAACTATCAATAAATTAAATAAACTGCAAATATCTATCTAAAAATACAATTAAATAAGCTAAACTAAATTACAAAAAAAAATCAAACACTAAATTACAAAAAATAAAAAAAAGATTACAAGATTTTTAAGCTAATTACACCTATTCTAAGCCCCCTAATAAAATAATAAACCCCCAAAATAAAAAAAATTCCCTACCCTATTCTAAATTAAAAATAGTTCAAAGCTCTTTTTCCTTACCAGCCCTTAAAAGGGCCTTTTGTGGGGGCATGCCCCAAAGAAAACTGCTCTTTTGCCTGAAAAAAAACACAATACCACCCCCCAACATTACAACCCACCACCCACATACCCCTAATCTAACCCAAACCCCCCTTAAATAAACCTAACACTACCCCCCTGAAGATCTCCCTACCTTGTATTAACCCCGCCGGGCAGAACTCTTCATCCGATCCGGGCGATGTCCAATCAAGCGGCAAAGAAGAATTCTTCATCCCGGTGATGTCTTTCTCCAAGCGGCAGCAAAGTCTTCTTCCATCGAGCAGCATCTTCCATTAAGCGGCATCTTCAATCTTCATTCTTCGCTCCTCCAACGCGGAGCATCCATCCCGGCCGACGACTGAATGACGAATGAGGTACCTTTAAATGTCGTCATCCAAGATGGCGTCCGTCGAATTCCGATTGGCTGATAGGATTCTATCAGCCAATCGGAATTAAGGTAGAAAAATCTGATTGGCTGATTGAATCAGCCAATCAGATTCAAATTCAATCCGATTGGCTGAACCAATCAGATTGAACTTGAATCAATCAATCAGCCAATCAGATTGAACTTTATCGGATCGCGCCCCAGATTATGAATGGTGCGCTAACAGTTATTGCGGGTGTTTTCGCTCGTTGGGTATAGCACTCGTACTACAAGTTGAAAGTAAACAAGTACTTGTGAGCGCAATCATGATTTACGCTAGAATGATTACTGTGTCCTCAAACAAAGTATAGTTACACTCATAATAACACCGTCTAATAAAAAATATAATTAATAATTACATTGTAGCTATGTTAGGGTTTATATTTATTTTACAGGTAAATTGTTAATTATTTTAACTAGGTATAATAGCTATTAAATAGTTATGAACTATTTAATAGCTACCTAGTTAAAATAATTACCAAATTACCTGTAAAATAAATCCTAACCTAAGTTACAAATACACCTACACTATCAATACATTAAATAAACTACACATATCTATCTAAAAATACAATTAAATAAGCTAAACTAAATTACAAAAAAAAACAAACACTAAATTACAAAAAATAAAAAAAAGATTACAAGATTTTTAAGCTAATTACACCTATTCTAAGCCCCCTAATAAAATAATAAACCCCCAAAATAAAAAAAATTCCCTACCCTATTCTAAATTAAAAATAGTTCAAAGCTCTTTTACCTTACCAGCCCTTAAAAGGGCCTTTTGTGGGGGCATGCCCCAAAGAAAACTGCTCTTTTGCCTGAAAAAAAACGCAATACCACCCCCCAACATTACAAACCACCACCTACATACCCCTAATCTAACCCAAACCCCCCTTAAATAAACCTAACACTACCCCCCTGAAGATCTCCCTACCTTGTATTAACCCCGCCGGGCAGAACTCTTCATCCGATCCGGGCGATGTCCAATCAAGCGGCAAAGAAGAATTCTTCATCCCGGTGATGTCTTTCTCCAAGCGGCAGCAAAGTCTTCTTCCATCGGGTAGCATCTTCCATTAAGCGGCATCTTCAATCTTCATTCTTCGCTCCTCCAACGCGGAGCATCCATCCCGGCCGACGACTGAACGACGAATGAGGTACCTTTAAATGACGTCATCCAAGATGGCATCCGTCGAATTCCGATTGGCTGATAGGATTCTATCAGCCAATCGGAATTAAGGTAGAAAAATCTGATTGGCTGATTGAATCAGCCAATCCGATTCAAATTCAATCCGATTGGCTGAACCAATCAGCCAATCAGATTGAACTTGAATCAACCAATCAGCCAATCAGATTGAACTCTATCGGATCGCGCCCCAGATTATGAGTGGTGCGCTAACAGTTATTGCGGGTGTTTTCGCTCGTTGGGTATAGCACTCGTACTACAAGTTGAAAGTAAACAAGTACTTGTGAGCGCAATCATGATTTACGCTAGAATGATTACTGTGTCCTCAAACAAAGTATAGTTACACTCATAATAACACCGTCTAATTTACACAAAAAAGTTATAAGGGCTTAAAGATACGAGGTCTCAGGTGTTAGAAAAAAAAAGCAGCCAAAGGGCTTTAACATAGAGATACACACATATACATGTCTAAAGATATATATATATGTTTATATGCGTGTACTTATGTATTTATATGACTTCTATAGGGGAATACATTAATGCGCGCAATATTCTAAGTTCGACTTTTTACGTGCATACTTTCTACTTTTTACTTTCAACTTGTAATACGAGCGCTACCTGACTTGTGCAAAAACTCTACTTCTAGCGGAGTTAGCTCCCAAGTGGGAGCGTTAAATACCGCTCCACTTGTAATATGGCCCTTAATTAGGGCAGTTTATAATTAGACAACTGCCCCTGCAACACTGAGTTCAACACATGCAAAAGGGTTTTGCTTTACAGTAGCAGTTGACGTGTGCCTATGAGAGAAGGCACCCCTAGGCCATTGCCTAATGAGACATTCAATGTGATTCTGATAATTTCCTAAAGTGAGCTTGTGCTGCCAATGCAACCAGCTCATTATATAACACATATTTATAAAACATATCATAGGGCAGTTAAACCATTGTTGAACAAAGCTTTAAATGTAACCTGTCAGCATCCATTTAAAGGGACAACACCTTTTCCTTTTGTGTAAAAATTGTGTTTGTCCCACTCTCCCTATAGAGCCCAAAAAGCAAATTCTGTAACCTAGTTTTATTCAAAATTCTACAAATTAAATGACCCAAACTAGTGATATGATTTGCAGCATTTTAAAGAAAACCTAGATTACACAATTATGACACAAAAGCAGGGATAGAAAGGTCAGTGCGCATAGATACATTTCCTTTTTAAATAGAAGCATTTTTACAATATTATTCTTTTAAAAGGTAATAATGTTTTTCAGCGGCATACTCACAAATGCTGTGGGGGCCCGTGCACCAGAGAGCTGGCGGTGGTTTGTATTGGGCCTATTAATACTTTATTTGTGTTACACAAGCCACTGCTGTCTCTTTAAATACCAATGCATGAGCCCTCACAGCACTGATAACTTTACTAGAAGCATTTTCGCTAATGGAGGTTTATCGCAAAAATGTTTCTATTTAAAACTGGAATGTAACAATGCACATTTAATTTGTGACCTTTCTGTCCCTTTAAAGACAAAATGTAAATTGCATGCAGTGATGTATTTTTATGATAAATATGTGTTGGTTTTATTTTTATGTTATTTACTGTAAAAAATACAAATCTCAGGAAAAGTGGGGACAAAATGAGGATGTGATATCAAGTAATGAGGAACTCCCATCCCCAGTGAAGTTTGCCTGACAAGGGTAGGGAAGTGCTTGCATTTCTGCAGAGTCAATTAACCAACTGCAAGCATTGCGCCAGCGCTGCCAATACCTAGAAAGGCAGAGGGGAATAATATTGTCATTAGATTTTACTTTTAAGGGACAAGAAAGTCAAAATTAAATATTGATGATTCACAGTGTTTAATTTTCAAAGACTTTTCAATTTACTTCTACTATCAAATGTACTTTATTCTTTTGGTATCCTTTGTTGAAAAGCATACTTAGGTAAACTCAGGAGCAGCAAAGCATTAGTGTGAGCTAGTTACTGATTGGTAGGTACACACCTATGCCTCTTGCCATTGGCTCATCAGATGTGTTCAACTAGGTCTCAGTAGTGCATTGCTGCACTGGAGCTGATTTTAACTATGTGTTTAACCAACTTTCAGGCGTTAAATACATAATTATATACACGCAATAGTGCAATAATAAAATGCTCTAAAACATTTGAGAATTTCTTTTAGAGTAGACTTGTAAAACAAAAAGATATAATCAACTCCTGGTTTGTAATTTCATTAAAACCATAACGTAAATAAGGGTACGCCTTATTTTTTATTTTTTATTGTTTTTATTGAGGTACATAAGTCAGGCATACAGACAGTGAAACATATAACACAGACTGCCATACAGTACAAAAGATAAAATAAACATGCCCACATAAATCCATAGTAATATGGCATACCTTTTGCACTTCGCAACAACAGAATAGTGTACAATTATAGATGGCAGAAATAGAATATGATGCCTGTTCATAAAGGAACCTTCCCTAGGAAACCTAAATGGTCACTCTTAGACCTTAAATCAAGGAACATATATAGATATAAGGTAAGGTATAATGGAGTAAAGAGATCTCCTAACAGTAACCTCAGATATTATAATAAGTGTAATAATAAAAGTCATAACTGGGGCTAATGTAGGAAACTTATTCTGAGGCTTGGTCAGTTGACTTACCGACAAATACAGATATCAGATAAAGAAGGAAGAGGGAGGTCACTATGCTATAAGTACGGAGCCTTAACTGACAACAGATAAAAAATTTAAAAAAAAAAACAGAAAAAGATACTATCCACCATCTATAGAAATTATTATAAAATGTAATAGTGTTGCCCCTATCTCTGGAGCTAGGTGGGACTGTTCTAAGCCCTGGATACTCAGATACTATGAAGCATGGTCAAATCAATACAGACAAAATAAATAGAATACATAAAATACTAGCAGCTCTATATAAGCACAAGGAAAATATGTCTAGATATATTATCTACTACCTTTTATTGGATATTGCCGCTCCATAATTTTGCGGGGCATTAACTCTAATGTAATGGGTAATATAAGCAGCCTCAAGGTCTTCTCCACCTGTGATAATAAGATTTGTCCACTAATGTAATGGCAATGGAGACTATAGTAGCACAGTGGGGCATGTGAAACCATTAGAGGTGCATAGCGGGAGAGAGTTAAACAGGATGGCATAATCTTAGCTGAAGCCTAATTAGGGGGGTGTACCACTATATTTGTAGCTCTATAGAGAGACATTTATTGAACTCATGCTGTTGTGTTTTAAAGGGGAATTTAATTAACTATAATATCTAATATGATCTCAATATACTGGTAGGTTACCAGGGCTGCCTGCCTCAAACTAAGAGAGGTCATGCCAGCATTGAAAGGTACTTATAAGAGGCGGGTCTGGTTAACAATACCAATTAGAAAAATACAACTAAACTGCGGTGATAGAATATACTATGTGGGTCTCTATGGAGAGAGAATAACTGGATGCCTGCTGTTGTGTAGTAAAGGGAGATGCAACTAGCCATCCTAAGAATATGATCCCAATATGCTGGTAGGTTAATAGGGTTGCCTATCTCTAGCTAAGAGGGATCATGCCAACATTGAAAAGTATTTATGAGAAGAGGGCCTGGCACACAATAACAAATAGAACAATACAGCTAACATGCAGTGACAGAAAACTATATGAGCGGTATTAGACTGCTGGGTACAAACTAGAAAAGTCCACAGAGGCGTTTGTAGTCCTGTAATCATGTACAGTGCTCTGCAATTTTATCTGACATCAGAGCATCTAAATGCTGCATTAGGATTACAGCGACATAGGTCAAAAACTGGGTTAATTAACTATAGAAACAAAGAACAGTTTAAGATGTTAACATTGTAAATATATCAATATTGTCTAGATATAGATTGTCAACCTCTATGGATTGAAGTGAGGGCATCATGAACAGTGACCATAGCTTAAGTTAGTGAAGTGCTTTCAACCTCAAACGGTTACAGTTGTCATAAATAAGTCCCCTCAGAGTTCCATAAGTTACTTGTAGAAGGAATAGACAAATACCAATAAAATTGTGTTGCTTTAGCCTATTCCGTTTCTCTGTAAGGACCATGGAGTGTCAAAACTGCTACTGAAGTGGAGGTACCAGAAGAGCTTGAAATCGATCAATTTAGGTGCCGAGTTAAGAGTTCCTGAAATCTGCATCTCCAGTCCGGTAATGGGGGACATATATTTCCAGAGGTATAGCCTTCTTACCCTCTCTGATTCCCACGGAGGTAATAATGTCAGTGACTTTTCATATCTGGCAGCAGCCGGGTAGCATCTGTAAGCCTGCAATCTGCATTCCTCGTTTGGGAATTGTAGGTGACCATCAGGCGGCTTCGGCAGCAAAGATACAGTCGCAGGAGTGCGCAAGTGAGTGGGGGCACTAACCTCTTGTAGAAGGGCTGTTGTAGGTGTCGGCTTTAGCAAAGCACCCAAAACTGTCGGTCCTCCTCCAGAGTCGGCCTCATTTAGTGAACCTGATCCATGTAGAGACCTTGGGGAGCTTGGCAGCTCCAAAATCTGGAATAGTTCCAGCTCCAGCTCTTCAAAGTGACTCTTGAGGAGAGATTGTATCTCATATTCCCACCGGTCAACAGCGGTCATTACAGATTCCATGTTACGTCACCGCCAAATAGCCGTCCACAACTTTCCGGTCTGTTTAGCGTGAGTGTCTAAATGGTAAGCGGTAGTCTGTGACTGCTCCAGTAGCACAGGGTGTGACTTCCTTTAGTTATTATCCTATTAGAGGCTATCGTAACCCCGGAGTTCGGGGGGGGGGGGGGTAATATCTCGGCAGCCCCAGCCCTTTGCTCCAAAACCTATACAGGGTCTACTTCTGTTCCACAAAGTGCTGCGTAGTTACAAAAATGGCTTCCTGTCCTGAAAATAGGTCTGTCACGTAGCTGACTCGAACATAGGCAGGAGCTCCGTCAAAACATCCACTCTTAGAGTACATCTGTTTGTCTTAACAAATATCTGTTTCAGAGCAACAAATATCAAAAGTTTGCTATAATTAACTTATAGAAAAAGATTCAGGCTCAGAGAGCTTCACTAAGACGTGTCTTGCCGCATTGAGTGTAGGCTCCGCCCCTGCCTTATTTTATTCATCTCTCTCTTGTGAAAATAAAATGGCAGCCAAGAGCAACACCTTTTTTTATTTTTTACACCCCCCTTTACAATTATGTAATATGTACCTTGGTAATTGTGTACATTAGGGTGTGCAGCAAGGGTATGATGTAATGCTTGTTGTCTCCACGCTCGGCCTGTGAGGGAAAAAAAGACAATATGGTTTGTAAGACAGATCCAACCACACACAGAAACGTACAATTAACTGGCATAATGTGAGATCAAGAAGTAACTTATCTCTAAGGGTGGAATTACCTTAGGCACACAATACCTTGGGTATAATAAAGAGACAATTTCTCAGGGAGCTCAAAAACTTGTGATACAATTAAATATTCTTCCCCAAGGACAGTGCAATGAGAGATCTTTTCACAAGAAATTTACAGTGGAACGTCAGTCTTTGTACCATCTGTAAAAATCCACTATCAGTATCACTGATAAATATGTCAAAGCACTGACCACTAGTGAATGACTTTCTAATTCATTCTATTAAAGCATTTTACCATCTATTCCTAAGCAAACATTCTACCTACGTAACTATTTTTGGGTCTAGTCCAAGGCAATGCTATTTTATTAATAAGTGTGTGGTGTTTTTTGTGGTGTTATCATTTGTTTAACCAGATTTTCTAGTTATATTTGTATAGAGGTAGGTGGCATTTATATGGCTAGGCTGAAGACAATGGCCCCAACAAAAACAAGTACAAGAAATATTAGAAGTATATCAGACTGGAAAAACCAGGACTGGGCTTGTTAGAAAATGAATACTGGATCAGCAAATGAAGAAATTAGGACTTTACTTTACACTCAGGTAGTCATCAGTTAATCAGTTCAACAAATTCAACATCAGAATATAAGGTGAAGCGCACTGGATAGGACTTTCTTGTAGTCATGAATGGGCTAGGCTAGGAATTTGGAAGCAGACCTGTAGATTGGCAAAGACCAGTTCAGCACCTTGGAACACACTTGTCAACACTTGACAATCTTGTAATCAGCAACAAACTGGGTTAGCAACTTGAATGAGGAGAATGCTTAATAATCTTGTAATCAAGAACAAACTTGGTCTGAAGCTTAAACCAAAAGTTGACTAGATAATCTAGTAATCAGGAACAGACTGAGTCAGCAACTTAAACCAGGAGAAGACTTTGCAATTGTGTAATCATCAACAAACAGGGTGAGTTAACTTGACTAGGGGAGGACTTTACTATCTTGTAATCAGGAACAGACTTGGTCAGAAACTTGACCATGAGAGGACATGACAATCTTGCAATTATAAACAGACTGGATATCAGCAACCTGAACAAGAGCTTAATAAACTTGTACCAGGAGCGGACTTGATAATCTTGTAATTACTAACAGGAGAGGATTTATTGTATTGTAATCAGGAACAGACTAGGTCAGCATCTTGAACCAGGAGAGAACTTGACAATCTTGTAATTAAGGGAAGACTTGAAAATAATGTAATCAGGGACAGACTGGGTTAGCAACTTGAATAAAGACAAGACCTGATAATCTTGTAATCAGGGACAGAATGGGTTAGCAACTTGAATTAAGACAAGACCTGATAATCTTGTAATCAGGGACAGATTGGGTGAGTAACTTGACTAGTAGCCTTGACTATCATGTAATCAGGGACATGATGGGTTAGCAACTTGAATTAAGACAAGACTTGATAATCTTGTAATCAGGGACAGAATGGGTTAGCAACTTGAATTAAGACAAGACCTGATAATCTTGTAATCAGGGACATAATGGGTTAGCAACTTGAATTAAGACAAGACCTGATAATCTTGTAAGACTCGGTTAGCAACTTGAATTAAGACAAGACCTGATAATCTTGTAATCAGGGACCGAATGGGTTAGCAACTTGAATTAAGACAAGACTTGATATTATTGTAATCAGGGACAGACTGGGTTAGCAACTTGAACCAGGAGAAGACTTGATCATCTTATAATCAGGATCAACTGGGTGAGCAGCTTTAACTAGGAGAGGACTTGACAGTATTATAATAAGGGACAGACTGAGTCAGCAACTTGAAACAAGGGAGGATTTGTCAGTCTTGTAATCAGGAACAGACTGGGTCAGCAACTTGAACCAAGGGAGGACTTGGCAGTCTTGTAATCAGGAACAGACTGGGTCAGCAACTTGAACCAAGGGAGGACTTGGCAGTCTTGTAATCAGGAACAGACTGGGTCAGCAACTTGAACCAGGGGAGGATTTGGCAGTCTTGTAATCAGGAAAACACTGGATTAAACCAGGAGAAGACTTGACAGCATTGTAATTAGAAAGTTCCTTGGGAACTGTGAATGATGTTAAGTGCCCCCTGTTAGCATCATTGTAGTTTGAAATAGCAGCAGTCTTGTGCACATACAGTCATTTCTATAGAACAGTGGAGCGGTGTCTATGTCAAAGCTCCAAAGAGATACAGTATACTGCTGTTTATACTGGGGTTGCCAAATAACAATCTGCAGCATTTTAATAATTTATACATAATCTGAGCAATTTTACTTATTCAAACAATGTCTCTTTAGTGGAATCCTAAACAGGAACAGCATGAGTTCAGTAATGTAGGTGCATGCACTTTGAAACATTCTCTAGTGAGCTTGTTGGACTGGGTGCATGAGGGTGTGTCTCCTACAAAACCTGGTCACAAAGGCAAATGTCGTTTGACCATCTCCTAGGCAAATAAAACATTGCAAGGGAGTAAAGTTCCCACTTTACAGTTTCAGTCATGTTAAAATCTAGTATAAAAAGATATTGTAAGTAAATAAAAATAGATAGGGTAGTAGCCATCTTGTTTTCAGATCATGCCAAAATGGAAACGGTGCTTTAACAAACACTAAAAATAAGTATAAAAACATTACTTGTGAAAGTGACCAGTATGCCTATCATGACATACGGTTAGCATTAAGATGGTTTAACAGTGGTGCGGATGGAAACATATTGCAACAGGTTCCTATGGAACTCAAGATTGTGTGATCCAGTTTTGAAACCTGGTTATTAAAATGCCTGTACTGTTATTTTTAGTGATAAACACAACAGTGCGAGTGGGACTTACAATCAAACATTCACTTTAAAGGGACACTAAACCCAATTTTTTTTCTTTCATGATTCAGATAGAGCATGCAATTGTAAAAAACGTTTTAATTTACTCCTATTATCATTTTTTCTTCGTTTTCTTGCTATCTTTATTTAAAAAGCAGGAATGTGATGCATAGGAGCCGGCCCATTTTTGGTTGTGAACCTGGGTTATGCTTGCTTATTGGTGGGTAAATGTAAGCCTCCAATAAGCTAGCGCTTTCTATGGTGCTGAACCTAAAATGGGCTGGCTGCTAAGATTTACATTCCTGCTTTTAAAATAAAGATAGCAAGAGAACGAAGAAAAATTGATAATATGAGTAACTTAGAAAGTTTCTTAAAATGTCATGCTGTATCTGAATCATGAAAGAAAAAAAAAATTGGGTTTAGTGTCCCTTTAAGAGATTACTACACGCCATCTGTAGATGTTGGGGTCCTGATGTGACTATTTAAGTAGGCCAAGATACATGTGGCATTCATATGGTTAATCAGTGGTGACGATGGATTTGGATTGGAATAGGTTAATGTCACACATGTAAATGAGTATCTCTCTTGCACAGTGAACAAAGGGGTTAATTGAATAGACATGTTCTGTCCCCTTAAGAGGTGTGAAAGGGTGATTGTATTGGGTGACTTCCCAGTTATTATTTTGAAAACCGTTACTTTACACAAGAAATGGCCTTTTTTGAAGCTTTTCTGTTGAAAATTTGTTCATTGCTACTGGCATGACTTTTAACAAACAATCCCATTTTGCTTTGTAATCACCTGAGAAACCCGACGACCAATTCGGGGGGGGGGGGGGGAACAAAAACCTATTTCGGGAGCGAATCACTGATAGATAGATACAAGTAATAACAGTTTTTCAGCTGCATATGCACATATGCTGTGAGGGCTGTGCATCAGTATTAAAACACCACACCTTCTCAGAGCAGTGGCTTGTATGACACAAATGACATCATCACAAATGCAATACACCACCGCCAGCTTTCTGAGC
>NC_069499.1:1571407359-1571422359 GCF_027579735.1 Bombina bombina
TACACACATACTTTATAAACACACACTCTATACACACATTCACTACACATACACACATACCCTATAAACACACTACACACACACACAATACACACATTCACTACACACACACACATACCCTATAAACACACTACACGCACACACATATACTACACTATACACATACCCTATAAACACACTACATACACACACACACACACACACAATATACACACATTCACTACACATACACACATACCCTATAAACACACTACACACACACACACACAATACACACATTCACTACACACACACACATACCCTATAAACACACTACACGCACACACAATATACACACATTCACTACGCACAAACACACATACCCTATAAACACACTACACCACCCACAATATACACACATTCACTACGCACAAACACACATACCCTATAAACACACTACACCACCCACAATATACACACATTCACTACGCACAAACACACATACCCTATAAACACACTACACCACCCACAATATACACACATTCACTACGCACAAACACACATACCCTATAAACACACTACACGCGCACACAATATACACACATTCACTACACACACACTACATACACACGCACACACAATATACATACATTCACTACACACACACACACTACATACACACGCACACACAATATACACACATTCACTACACACACACACATACCCTATAAACACACTACACACACAATATACACACATTCACTACACACATGAGGAGCAGACATACTGAATCTTAAATACAAATTTTTCATAGGAACTAAATTGTGACCAAAGCAACAATAACATTATACTAACAACCATTCAGCTCACGTTCCTCAGCTTAAACTCTTAAGTCTTTGACTAACATTTTTAATGTTTTTTTCCTGCTTATATTTAACTAAGGTTTAGCTCCATCTGTTGGCCAGTGTGTGATGAGCTCATACAACCAAGTCGCCAAACCATTTGTGCCTGTTTGTAGATGTAAAATAATTATGCAGAACTATTTAATATGTGTAAGCTCCTTTACCACAAACCTACAGATATGTTAATGGGTAAGGCTAAAAACACACTTGTTTTTATGCTATTTGTACCTTTTCCAGCTCCTTGATCAAGACGGACACCATAATGCTGCAGCTGTTGGGGTTCCTGTCAAGGCTCTTGTGCAATGTCCATCTCAGCATTCCTGGGCACATAAATAGGTCCTATATATTATGTCACAGCATTAAAGCATGACTTTTTCTTTCCTACTATTTATCTATTCAGTCCTACACCCTGCTTTCCTTTCTGCTTTCTTCTCACTTTCTTTCTTCTCCCAGCTGCCTCTCATCCACCCTGTCTCAGATACATCAATTTCTCCCACTCATCTCTCAGTTCCCTCAATCATTTTTCACCCTCCACTCTATAATTTTGTTCCCATATTCACTCTTCATTCTTCACTCAGCTCCATCACTGACTTCTCATTAAACTCCCAGCTCCCTCACCAAATTGTGATACTTTCCCAGCTCTCTCACCAATATCTCATCTACTTCCAGTTCCCACTTTAACTTCTTATCTTCTCCCAGCTCCCTCACTGACTTATCATCTTCTCCTAGCTAATCACTCACTTCTTATTTCGTTCAAGCTCCTTCTCCAACTTCTCATCTTCTCCCAGCTCCCTCACTGCCTTCTTATCTTCTTCCACCTCCATCATCAACTTCTCATCTTCTCCCAGCTTCCTCACCAAGTTCTCATTTTCTCCAAGTTCCCTCGTTAACTTCTCATTTTCTCCCAGCTCTCTCACCAACTTCTAACCTTCTCTCAGCTTAACCACCAAATTCTCAGTTTCTCACATTATACTCACTGACTTCTCATCTTCTCCTAGCTTCCTCACTAATTTATCATCTTCTCCCAGCTACCTCACTCAGTTCTCTTCTTCTCCCAGCTCCCTTCTTATCTTCTCCCAGCTTCCTCACCAAATTATCATCTTCTCCCAGCTCCCTCATCAACTTCTCATCTTCTTCCAGCTTCCTCACCAAATTCTCATCTTATCCTATCTCCCTCACCAACTTCTCATCTTCTCCCAGTTCCCACTTTAACTTCTCATCTTCTCCCAGCCCTCGCTGACTTCTCATCTTCTCCTAGATCTCTCAATCACTTCTAATTTAGTCCAAGCTCCTTCTCCAACTTCTTATCTTCTCCCAGCTCCCTCACTGACTTCTCATCTTCTCCCAGCTCCATCATCAACTTTTAATCTTCTCCCAGCTTTCTCTCCAACTTCTCATTTTCTCCCAGCTTTCTCTCCAACTTCTCATTTTCTCCCAGCTCTCTCACTGACTTCTCATTTTCTCCTAGCTCCCTCGTTCACTTTTAATTTTGTCCCAGCTACTTCTCCAACTTCTTTTCTTCTTCCAGCTCCCCCACTGACTACTCTTCTTCTCCCAGCTCTCTCTCCAACTTCTCATTTTCTTCCTGCTCCCTAACTGACTTCCTCTCCTCTCCTAGCTTCCTTCTTTTTCTTGGATGCTAATCACCTCTCACTTCTCTCTCTTTTCTACAAACTTCATCCTCCTTCACTTTCCTCTTTTTGAACTGCAAAGTCTATTCTCTCCCCATATATATATATATATATATATATATATATATATATATATATATATATATATTTATATATAATATATATATATATATATATATATATATATATATATATATATATATATATATATATATAAAACAGATTATCTTCACTGATGTCTCTGTGATATTCCTTTCTTTCCAGCCATTCACTTATGTCTTTCTCCTATCCTCTTTTCTCCCTTGTATGTTGACCATTTCTCTCACCATGGTCAGATTGATGCCCATCCAGTCCTCGTAGGATCGCTTGCACTTTCTGATGGACCATGTCAGCCTCGGTCCCTAAAATAAGGGGACACATAAAACTCCTGTCTTATTTCAGAATAAATTATCTGACAGCACTTATTTACCAAATTAGTGTCTGGTGTCACTAACAAACCCAATTAAAAAGCATAGCTAAAATGCTGCTTGTTAATAAATAGAGTTGTCATGCTTCTGTGTGCCAAACTGACCTACCTGTGTACCCACAGAAAGAACATCTATCTAAATCACAGGCCTGACTGTATTTTAAAGATCAGACCTCTTACCCCTCTTTATAAGACCCACTTCTCCTATAATTTTGCACATTTTTGTGTTACAGACTTCATCCATCTGTCCCTAAAGATTAGATCCTTTTGCCATAGATATCATGTTCTTCCCATTCAGTTTATGCTCTTACTACTAGTACTTTCAGATCAGATGATCTGAATTACTTAACTTTCACTGAATCAGCCTCAGGTTAGGTCCAAATGAAAAGCCCTTCCTCTAATCAGATTTCCTGGTCCACAAATCAGACTTGTATGTGTCCCAAAATCAAGATCACCTGTCCCACCAAAATAGACATTTGTATGATCAGGTCACACCATAATCAGACTTGCGTGCCCAGATTATATTTTCCTCTTTTCAGGGATCAGACCTCCCTGCAGATCAGACACACCTGACCTTACAGACCAGATCCACCTGTCTCCTAGATCGAAAGATTTGTTTTATATTAGACTCACTAAGATAAAACCCATATCTCCCTTTAGGTACACTACCTTGTGCACTCGATCAGGCCCACCTCTTCCTTCAAATCAAATTCCCCTTCCTCTGCAGATCAGACCAACCTACCTCCCCAAATTGGACCATCATGTTGTCCAAATAAGACTCTATCTCCTCATATCTAAGTTTCCTTTTCAACATTTGATTCTCCTGTTTTTTTCTCAATTTAATACTCAACTTTAATATTTCTGGTTAACTTGTGCCTCTTCCAACACATTTATTAAATACATTAGTAACTTTCACACCCTCTTGTCTGAACCCACTCCTGTCTCTAAAGAAATACTTCCTTCTTTCTACTTGACCATTTTTTCTTCAGTGCATGACATCCCACTGTAATATGTATGTTTTCTGTAGTTCGTTAGATCTGTAGGTGAACCTACCTGAGTGGTCCATAGATGAGCTGGTGGAGGCATTTATTTGGTCAGAGTTTTGCTCTAGGAGGTCTCAGATCTCTTGTGTGTCTGTCAGTGTCTTAACCTCAGGGTGTCGGATTCACTAAACATGAGGCAGAAAGAGAGAGGTGATTTGGACCAACTCTGATGTGTCTTGTTTCCCACACTGTCCTGTACAGTCCCTGCACACACTGTATCTAACCTCCACATCCGTCTGAGAGATTAATTTAGAAAGGTTCAGTGTACACATGATACCGCAGCAGCCGTGAAGGAAGCAGGGTCACAGTAGCTTAACTCTTTAATGGACACATCTGCTGAATGTGGTACAAAAATAAGCCAATCATTACAAAAAATATACTTACTGCATGTCTAGCTGTTCAGTGGCTTTTAGTTCTGTTCTTTATTAACCAGATCAATTTTTTTGAGGGTTTTGGAAGAGCACATAAAATGTTTTCTCTATAGCATTTAAAGGAGCAACAAAACTAAATTATTATCTTTGTTGCATCTAACAAATATCATTTAAAAATATATATTACAGGGTTTTTTTGTTTGTTAGCCAATCGTCCACTAGCAGGGGCTGTCAATCATCGGATCAGGATAATTTCGATTGGTGGCGGACAGGTTCAGGAATAGCGGTCTTAAGACCTCTGCTACTTATCTATTGTTTCAGGGGAGCCTGAAAAGAGGGGGCTCCAAAACAGCAATCACTGCTGGGTAAATAGAGCCACAGTATTTAATCTATTTTTTAGATTTTAAACTATTACTTATAAATATGAATTTTCTCATATATATATATATACTGAATTTCAATATCTCATTATACTAATAGATTGTAAGCTCCTTAGAGTTTCCTATTATATCATTAGGCCCTTGGAGCAGAGTGCCCTATTATACCCTAGGGCAAGGTCTCCTATCAACTGTAAGCATCTTGGGTCAATTTCGCCCAATATACCCCTAGACTGTAAGCTCCTTGGGTCAATGTGTCCCATTATACCCCTAGACTGTAAGCTCCTTGGGTCAATGTGTCCTATTATACCCCTAGACTGTAAGCTCCTTGGGTCAATGTGTCCTATTATACCCCTAGACTGTAAGCTCCTTGAGTCAATGTGTCCTATTATACCCCTAGACTGTAAGCTCCTTGGGTCAATTTCACCCAATATACCCCTAGACTGTAAGCACCTTGGGTCAATGTGTCCCATTATACCCCTAGACTGTAAGCTCCTTGGGTCAATGTGTCACATTATGCCACTAGATTGTCAGCTCCTTAGTAAAAGGTTTCCTATTATTCCAGTAAATTGTAAACTTCTTGGGACAAGTTCTACCATTATACCACTATACTGTAAACTGCTTGGAACAGGGTCTCCCATTACACTACTCAATTGTAAGCTAGTTCCTTGTGGCAAGGTCTCCCATTATACAACATGATTGTAAGCTCTTTGGGGAGGGTCAAAACTCTATTCCTTTCCCAGTGCAGCCATATAAAATCTATTAAATAGAGACTTAGCTATCACAATGCAAATTAGTAATCATCTAATCTAGTATAACTCAAATTAATCTAGTGATCTCCAGAGCAGCAGTGTGTGCTTCTACCAATCACCAGCTAGCTCCCAGTAGTGCATTGCTGCTTTGGAGCAGCCTTTAGCTATGTGCTTAATCTCTTTGCAATAGCTTAATAATAAAATGTGTATAACAGAGCATTTTGTTTTTGCACTTTTATGTTTATTTAAGTATGGATTACGAGAGACCTACGTACACAATAAATGCTTTAAAAAACACTCAAATTAGTCACTTTATTATTTTTTACTTTAAAACCCTGCTGGTATGTTTATCTTATCTCCCTTAATTGTGGCTAATTAGGCCTATCAGTAAATTAGCTTGGCCACTGCTCTAAGCAATCACATAGCTGGTAATTTGTAGCATTTTACAAACGTTAGCTTTTCTGCATCTCTAAGCAGTGTTGCGCAAGCTCAATTTTTACACCAAAACAAAAACTGCATTGCCAAAGATCTGCAAGCAAAATAAAGCATTTAACTAATTTACATGTAACAGTTTTTTTCTTTAAAGGGAAACTAAATTCATATTTTTCTTTAATGATTCGGATAGAGCAGCCATTTTAAGCAACTTTCTAATTTACTCCTATTATCAATTTTTCCTCGTTCTCTTGCTATCTTTATTTAAAAAGAAGGAATGCAAAGCTTAGGAGTTGGCCCATTTTTGGTTCAGAACCTAAATTATAGCAAGAGAATGAAGAAAAATTGATAATAGGAGTAAATTAGAAAGTTGCTTAAAAGTGCTGCTGTATCTGAATCATTAAAGAAAAAATGGGTTTAGTGTCCCTTTAATAAAGAACATGCAATATTAAGAGACTTTTCAATATACATCTATAATCAAATGTACTTCCTTCTCTTGGTATCCTTTGTTAAAAAGCATATCTAAGTAGCCTCAGGAGCAGACGCTGATTGGTAGCTACACACATGCTTTTTTTTGCACTTTATATTGTAATTTCATGCTGTTCAGATTGCAAGTCCTGTCTCTTTAGAAGCTGAGATATTAGGCTTTCTCTCACTATAAGTAAATTGTACCTTCCTGTACACATCCGTGCCAACAGGAATCATCCACAGACACAAGCACCAGGAAAATAATACACATTTTAAACACGCAACCAGGATGGAGAATTTCACATACATGAAAGGGAGAGAGGGTGGATGTATGATATTTAAAGAAATAACAAATCAACTGGTGGAAATTTCTTAACAAACATAATAAGTTCCTGTTTTTCTTTAAATATCTTCATATTGCAGTAAGCAATGAGCATTACCCGCCTTGTATGTAAATTAAATTAACTAACTTGTACAGACTGGAAATGTTACAGGAATGTTTTCTTTTCAAATCATTACTGTAAAGAAGAGAGAAAGGGGGGATGCAGATTTTCTACGGACACGTTGTAGCAGTGCAAACAATTAAGCAGGTACGGCAGTAATGACCACGCCCACTGACAGTTTATATAGCTCAAACGCAATGTAAATTGCACACAATATGCATAACATATTAAATATTATATTATTCAATCCAATCTGTAAACTGCAGGAGATTCCAGGCCTCTCAACAGTGCTTTTATATTATTGTTAATGGAACACTGTCTGCTGTTCCTCTGGCAAAGCCACGCCCAGCCCCACACACCTTCCATCCAACTCATAGTGTGACATGTCTCTGCCCCTAATTTGCCATAACTCCACCCCTAGATCTCCCTGACTAAGGCACCAGCCTCTCCATGTTGGGAGGTATCGCATTTAAAGATGCCAGTTCACCAAATTAAGGGACAGATTACCAACGGAGCGGTATTTAAAGTGACAGTCTACACCAGAATTGTTATTATTTTAAAAGATAGATAATCCCTTTATTACCCATTCCCCAGTTTTGCATAACCAACACAGTTATAATAATATACTTTTAACCTCTTTGATTATCTTGTATCTAAACCTCTGCAAACTGCCCCTTTATTTCAGTTCTTTTGACAGACTTGCAGTTTAGCCAATTAGTGCCTGCTCCCAGATAACTTTGCGTGCACGAGCACAGTGTTATCTATATGAAATACGTGAACTAACACCCTCTAGTGGTGAAAAACTGTTAAAATGCATTCTGAAAAGAGGTGGCCTTCAAGGTCTAAGAAATTAGCATATGAACCTCCTAGGTTAAGCTTTCAACTAAGAATACCAAGAGAACAAAGCAAAATTGGTGATAAAAGTACATTGGAAAATTGTTTAAAATTACATGCTCTATCTGAATCATGAAAGTTTATTTTGGCCTAGACTGTCCCTTTAATGTTCCCACTTGAGTGTTAACTCCACTAGAAGTAAGCTTTTGAAAGTAAACAGTTTTCACTTGCATGCTAACCCGACATGAAAATATGATTATTTCACATTCCAATGTTCTTCATATAGCAGAATATATTCTATTTTTTCTTAAATACATATTTATATATATATACATGATTATATAGGCACAGATATTTATATAGGAATATCTATTTAAAAAAAGTTAAAAGTTAAAAATACATGAAAACATGTAATAAAACAATATATGCAATATTCATTTTTTTTATAAAGTATTATACTGTGTATTTACTGTAAATAGATCACATTCTATTGTTCTGTGCATACCAGAATATGTTTGAAAGTTAAAAGACAGACATAAAAGAGAGACCACAGAAGATAATAGGAAGAATATGAGTTGCACAGTGCGTGTAAAGATGCACAGTGCATGTGATTATAAAAATGTGCTAAATCTCTGACTCCAAGAGCTTACAATCTAATGTGAGAATTCCACAATGAGGGGGCAGTGAGCCCCAGAGCCTTGTTCCATGTACAAGCACCCACCTCACTGGCAGGTGCACTGTGGTTCAGCAGTGAGAGGGGTTAAGCGCTGTGGGTGTCAGTCGGATGCATTTTATGTTGCACAGTTTCCTGAGAATCTGAAAAACATCCTCTCCCCACTCATTGCAGACTTGACCCTCTGTATCCTGCGTCTCTATATAGTAACAAGTTCACGTCTCACACCAACGGCCAGCCTCAGTCACTGACACTCTATGTCCTTATATCTGTGGCACACCAAGGTCATTCGTTGTTAGCTGGAGTCACAGACATCTACACCAAAGAGCCTTATGGAGTAAGGGGGCAACACATTATTTCTAAATTAGGAACCAGCAAGAATATTAAAGGGACAGTCAACACCAGAATTTTTGTTGTTTAAAAAGATAGATAATCCCTTAATTACCAATTCCCCAGTTTTGCATAACCAATACAGTTATAATTATACACACGCGGGACAGGCGGGGGCACGCACGGGAGCGCGCGCGTGCACAGGGGGCGGCGGGCGGGCGCGTGCACGGGGTGGGAGCGGGAGGGAACCGCTACACTGCAGAAAAAAAAAAGTTAAGAAAAGTAAAAAAAAAAAACATTTAACAAAATAAATGATGATCTAAGGGTTCTGGAAGGGGTGGGGGGTTGGTCTGGGGGGGGGGGAGCTACACTACAGAAAAGGGCTATGAAAAAAACAATAAACATACTTTTGTTACTAAACTGGGTACTGGCAGACAGCTGCCAGTACCCAAGATGGCGCCCATTAAGGCAGAGGGGGTGGGTTAGAAAGCTGTTTGGTGGGGGATCAGTGAGGTTGGGGGCTAAGGGGGGATCCTACACAGCAGCATATGTAAATATGCCAAAAAAAAAAAAAAAAAGCCCAAATATAGCTTTTATTTTAGTACTGGCAGAGTTTCTGCCAGTACTTAAGATGGCGGGGACAATTGTGGGGTGGGGGAGGGAAGAGAGCTGTTTGGGAGGGATCAGGGGGTCTGATGTTTTAGGTGGGAGGCTGAGCTCTAAACTAAAGCTAAAATTAACCCTGCAAGCTCCCTACAAGCTACATAATTAACCCCATCACTGCTAGCCATAATACACGTGTGATGCGCAGCGGCATTTGGCGGCCTTCATATTACCACAAAGCAACGCCAAAGCCATATATGTCTGCTATTTCTGAATAAAGGGGATCCCAGAGAAGCATTTACAACCATTTGTGCCATAATTGAACAAGCTGTTTGTAAATGATTTCAGTGAGAAACCTAAAATTGTGAAAAATGTAACGTTTTTTTTTAATTTGATCGCATTTGGCGGTGAAATGGTGGCATGAAATATACCAAAATGGGCCTAGATCAATACTTGGGGTTGTCTACTACACTATACTAAAGCTAAAATTGCCCCTAAAAGCTCCCTACATGCTCCCTAATTAACCCCTTCACTGCTGGGCATAATACACGTGGGGGTCCATCCGATAAAAATCGTCGCCCGCAAAAGCCGGCGACGCCAATATTTGCGCGGGTTTGGTATCACATATACGGCGTAACCTAGAAGTTACGCGCGTATATTTCTGCCGTCGCCCGTAGTTTTTTGGGCTATAGGCAGGTATACCAAACCAGCGCAGTTTGGTATCCAATATGCAGCGTAAGGACTTACGTGGCGAAAATGGAGAAAACTTATTCCATTTTCACCTCGCCACAAAAAGCAGCTGTAAGAAGCCTTACGCTGACTATTAGAGCCCCGTAACTCCCTAAACTGGCTGCTAAAATAAACCTAACACCTAACGCATGCGCAATGTCTATCTCCCTGTCAACCGCGATCTTCTAAAATAAACCTAACACCTAACGCATGCGCAATGTCTATCTCCCTGTCAACCGCGATCTTCTAAAATAAACCTAACACCTAACGCATGCGCAATGTCTATCTACCTGTCAACCGCGATCCCCCCCCCGAAATCCCTAATAAAGTTATTAACCCCTAAACCGCCGCTCCCGGACCCCGCCGCCATCTACATAAACTAACCCCCTACTGTGAGCCCCTAAAACCGCCGCCATCTACCTTATCTATCCCCTAATTAGAACCCCTTACACCGCTGTCATCTACCTTATCTATCCCCTAATCTGACCCCTTACACCGCCGCCACCTATATAAAAATTATTAACCCCTAATCTAATCCCCCTATACCGCCGCCAGCTATATTAATATTATTAACCCCTAATGTAAGCCCCTTACACCGCCGCCATCTCTATTAAAATGATTAACCCCTAATTTAATCTACCTACCCCGCCGCCAGCTATATTATCTATATTAACCCTAAGTATATTATAGTTAATATAGGTATTTCATTATATATATTAACTATATTAACCCTAATTATATTAGGGTTAATATAGTTAATATAGTTACTATAGTATTTATATTAACTATATTAACTCTATCTAACCCTAACACCCCTAACTAAATGTATATTAAATTAATCTAATTCATTTATAAACTAAAATATTCCTATTTAAATCTAAATACTTACCTATAAAATAAACCCTAAGATAGCTACAATATAATTAATAATTACATTGTAGCTATGTTAGGGTTAATATTTATTTTACAGGTAAATTGTTAATTATTTTAACTAGGTATAATAGCTATTAAATAGTTATTAACTATTTAATATCTACCTAGTTAAAATAATTACCCAATTACCTGTATAATAAATCCTAACCTAAGTTACAAATACACCTACACTATCAATAAATTAAATAAACTACAAACATCTATCTAAAAATACAATTAAATTAACTAAACTAAATTACAAAAAAAAACAAACACTAAATTACAAAAAATAAAAAAAAGATTACAAGATTTTTAAGCTAATTACACCTATTCTAAGCCCCCTAATAAAATAATAAACCCCCAAAATAAAAAAAATTCCCTGCCCTATTCTAAATTAAAAAAATTTCAAAGCTCTTTACCTTACCAGCCCTTAAAAGGGCCTTTTGTGGGGCATGCCCCAAAGAATTCAGCTCTTTTGCATACAAATACAATACCCCCCCCATTACAACCCACCACCCACATACCCCTATTCTAAAACCACCCAAACCCCCCTTAAAAAAGCCTAACACTACCCCCCTGAAGATCTCCCTACCTTGTCTTCACCACACCGGGCCGAACTCCTGATCCGATCCGGGCGATGTCTTCCTCCAAGCGGCAAAGAAGAATTCTTCCTCCGGCGATGTCTTCCTCCAAGCGGCAAAGAAGAATTCTTCCTCCGGCGACGTCTTCCTCCAAGCGGCAGCAAAGTCTTCATTCTTCCGGCGGCATCTTCAATCTTCTTTCTTCGCTCCGCCGCCGCGGAGCATCCATCCCGGACGACGACTGAACGACGAATGAGGTACCTTTAAATGACGTCATCCAAGATGGCGTCCGCCGAATTCCGATTGGCTGATAGGATTCTATCAGCCAATCGGAATTAAGTTAGAAAAATCTGATTGGCTGATTGAATCAGCCAATCAGATTCAAGTTCAATCCGATTGGCTGATCCAATCAGCCAATCAGATTGAGCTCACATTCTATTGGCTGTTCCGATCAGCCAATAGAATGCGAGCTCAATCTGATTGGCTGATTGGATCAGCCAATCGGATTGAACTTGAATCTGATTGGCTGATTCAATCAGCCAATCAGATTTTTCTAACTTAATTCCAATTGGCTGATAGAATCCTATCAGCCAATCGGAATTCGGCGGACGCCATCTTGGATGACGTCATTTAAAGGTACCTCATTCGTCGTTCAGTCGTCGTCTGGGATGGATGCTCCACGGCGGCGGAGCGAAGAAAGAAGATTGAAGATGCCGCCGGAAGAATGAAGACTTTGCTGCCGCTTGGAGGAAGACGTCGCCGGAGGAAGAATCCTTCTTTGCCGCTTGGAGGAAGACATCGCCCGGATCGGATCAGGAGTTCGGCCCGGTGTGGTGAAGACAAGGTAGGGAGATCTTCAGGGGGGTAGTGTTAGGCTTTTTTAAGGGGGGTTTGGGTGGTTTTAGAATAGGGGTATGTGGGTGGTGGGTTGTAATGGGGGGGGGATTGTATTTGTATGCAAAAGAGCTGAATTCTTTGGGGCATGCCCTACAAAAGGCCCTTTTAAGGGCTGGTAAGGTAAAGAGCTTTGAATTTTTTTAAATTTAGAATAGGGCAGGGAATTTTTTTATTTTGGGGGTTTATTATTTTATTAGGGGGCTTAGAATAGGTGTAATTAGCTTAAAAATCTTGTAATCTTTTTTTTATTTTTTGTAATTTAGTGTTTGTTTTTTTTTGTAATTTAGTTTAGTTAATTTAATTGTATTTTTAGATAGATGTTTGTAGTTTATTTAATTTATTGATAGTGTAGGTGTATTTGTAACTTAGGTTAGGATTTATTTTACAGGTAATTGGGTAATTATTTTAACTAGGTAGATATTAAATAGTTAATAACTATTTAATAGCTATTATACCTAGTTAAAATAATTAACAATTTACCTGTAAAATAAATATTAACCCTAACATAGCTACAATGTAATTATTAATTATATTGTAGCTATCTTAGGGTTTATTTTATAGGTAAGTATTTAGATTTAAATAGGAATATTTTAGTTTATAAATGAATTAGATTAATTTAATATAAATTTAGTTAGGGGTGTTAGGGTTAGATAGAGTTAATATAGTTAATATAAATACTATAGTAACTATATTAACTATATTAACCCTAATATAATTAGGGTTAATATAGTTAATATATATAATGTAATACCTATATTAACTATAATATACTTAGGGTTAATATAGATAATATAGCTGGCGGCGGGGTAGGTAGATTAAATTAGGGGTTAATCATTTTAATAGAGATGGCGGCGGTGTAAGGGGCTTACATTAGGGGTTAATAATTTTAATATAGATGGCGGCGGTGTTAGGGGCTCACTTTAGGGGGTTATAGATATAATATAGCTGGCGGCGGGGTACGGGAGCGACGGTTTAGGGGTTAATAACTTTATTAGGTTGCGGCGGGGTACGGGAGCGACGGTTTAGGGGTTAATAGCTTTTTTATTGTTAGGATAGTGAGGGGGGATAGCGGATAGAGGGTTAGACGTGTCGGGCTATGTTAGGGAGGCGTGTTAGACGTGTCGGGCTATGTTTAGGAGGCGTGTTAGACAGTGCGGGTTATTTAGACTTTAGTCAGGTTTTATAGGCGCCGGCAGTTTCTAACGTGGCGCAAGTCACTGGCGACTCCAAAAATCTGTACTTACGCAGATTTCTGGACATCGCTGGTTTGTGAGACTTGCGCCACTTTAGCAAGTGACGGCGCCGCATATTGGATGGCTCGAGTTGCGAGCTGAAACTGCGGGCGACGTGGGTTCCCTCGCTTGCGCCGCAAACTGCGATCTATATCGGATCGCGCCCGTGTAGTGCGCAGTGGCATTTAGCAGCCTTCTAATTACCAAAAAGCAACGCCAAAGCCATATATGTCTGCTATTTCTGAACAAAGGGGATCCCAGAGATTAATTTAAAATAATTTAAGCCATAATTGCACAAGCTGTTTGTAAATAATTTCAGTGAGAAACCAAAAGTTTGTGAAAAAATTAGTGAAAAAGTGAAAAAAAAATTGTATTTAATCGCATTTGGCGGTGAAATGGTGGCATGAAATATACCAAAATGGGCCTAGATCAATACTTTGGGATGTCTACTAAAAAAAAATATATACATGTCAATGGATATTCAGAGATTCCTGAAAGATATTAGTGTTCTAATGTAACTAGCGCTAATTTTGAAAAATAATGGTTTGGAAATAGCAAAGTGCTACTTGTATTTATGGCCCTATAACTTACAAAAAAAACAAAGAAGATGTAAACATTGGGTATTTCTAAACTCAGGAAAAAATTTAGAAACTATTTAGCATGGGTGTTTTTTGGTGGTTGTAGATGTGTAACAGATTTTGGGGGTCAAAGTTAGAAAAAGTGTGTTTTTTTCAATTTTTTCCTCATATTTTATAATTTTTTTATAGTAAATTATAAGATATGATGAAAATAATGGTATTTTTAGAAAGTCCATTTAATGGCGAGAAAAACGGTATATAATATGTGTGGGTACAGTAAATGAGTTGGAGGAAAATTACAGCTAAACACAAACACCGCAGAAATGTAAAAATAGCCCTGGTCCTTAAGGGAAAGAAATTGAAAAATGGCCTTGGTCCTTAAGGGGTTAAGGAGCCGGTCAAATGTTTTGTACAGATATACAAGGTGGTCGAGGTGGTCGGCACTGAGGACATCATGGCTCATTAGTTCCTGAGATATTTAAACCCTGGTCTAAGCTGTGTTTTTTTGTAATGCACATTTACTGTACAGAAAACATTCACTTAGCGCAGCCTTTCGAGTTAAAGGGACATCTCTTGCTTTTGTGTAAAAATTATGTTTTGTCCCACTCTCCCTAGAGACACCAGAAAGCAAATTCTGTAACCTAGGTTGTTTTCAAAATGTTGCAAATGACCTAAACCAGCTACTGACTTGCAGCATTTTGAAGAATTAGTTTTTTAGACTCTTTGGGGAGTTAGGAAAAAGCAAAATGTTTACAAAAAAAAAAAAA